>NW_015505947.1:191507-233572 GCF_001515645.1 Sinocyclocheilus grahami
TATATATACTGTATATATAGTGAAACTTAAGGGGATAGTTCACCAAAAATAACAGTTTAGTAAACCATTTAAAAGAAAAGTCAGGCTATTCGCACTATTCACACATGGATGATGGATGATGACGGGGTTGTCGACTTTCAAAAATGACAAAAAAAAAGTCCATAAAAGTACTAGAACAATAGTCCACAGCAGCAGATTAGATCATTATTGGTGAATAACGATAAGTAAGTGTATAAGATAGGAAACTTTAAACATCCCCTATGAACCTGTGTTCAACTAACGGTTAAAAGTTGATGAAGGGTTAAAAGTTTGTTTACTTCTGCAAAGTTCCTCTTATAGGGAGCCAAAGCCACATTTCTTGGTTACCCATGTGTTTTCTCTTGCACAGTCACCATCTCAAATGGAGGATGGGCAAGGCCATGCATCATACTGTAGTAATTAAATATAATTTAATCTGCATTTCCTCCTCTGCTGTTTGTGCAGCTCTCCTTCCTCCTGATCCTAATGGAAATGATCCTGATTACCAGCATCCCTTCCTTTCCTCTCCTCTTCACTCTGAAAAGCCCAATTCAGAGGAGAACAGAGAGGACCTTTAAACTTCTCAACCAATCTGGTTAAAATGATCATCAACCAACTTGATTAAAAACATTCTCTTAAAGAATAACTCCCATGCAAAGATAAAGGGGGGAGTTTTGTGTTTATGATGGAAAGACTTAAAGAGTTAGTTCTCGCCAAGAAAAGATTAAAAAGCTTAAATAAAAATCAGTAAATAATGACTGTTTCCCACTCAAAAGGTATCGTTTGACTTCAGAAGACCTGGAATATACAATAGGGCACATTCATGTGGACTACATATGGTCTTCCATTCATTTTAGTTTGTTAATGTTTGCCCGTTTCTGTGTTTTCTCTAGGTGGAGGTGTGATGGACTCTTGAAACGAGTTAAACAAGTGTCTCAACATCCTCAGATCATAGACAGTGTATTATAGTAAGATGTGACCTCTTCTTTCACAATTATGGGTTAATAATACATTAATTGGCCCTATTAAAACCTTTTTTTGTGAGTGGTCAAAACTTGAAATAGGAAAAGTACTGAGTAGCTTTATTTTGAACCAACTTTAGTAAAAGCACACTTTTGCAATGCATACAATTGTCACTAGCCAGCTAACCACAGCCGCTCGCTTTTGCTTATCTAGAACATCAGCAGGTGTTAACACATTTACTCTTAATTTTCTTCATTTTATCACCCTGGTTTCTCAAACATGGAACCTTTTTATATCTCTTCCCATTTATGGCAGCTTGACCCTCCCCTTCGTTCAACCTTTCAGTATTTCACCATGGAGGCCAGAGGAAAGTATGACTTCAATGGCAAAGCAGAAGATGAGCTCAGCTTCCGGAAAGGAGACATTCTGAAGGTGAGTGATAGAGTACTCGAATGCACAATCACTTACTTTTGCATTGACCACCACATGAAAAGCGTTACAGATGCTTGCAAAAAAATGGAAAGTGTACAGAGGAAACAGTAAAAACAAGTATTTGCACTTATAAGACAAGTCCAGCTATATTTCTTGGAAACATCGCAGAAAGAAAAACATTACTTGCTGAATATGGGTTTATAAAATTCTTGGGATGCTCCATGACTGATAAGAAAATGAGGCATTTAAGATGTCTTTGTAAAGTTTAAGAGGTTTTTAAACACAAATGTAGGTGCAAAGCTATCAAGCAGGGGGGTGAAAATTGAAACAATCTTTTGAGTGCTGCTCTACCACGCCTGACTACAACAGTTACGCTAGTGCCAGTGCATTGGGCAAAGATAATGTATTGTGATATAACCTTTAATGTGTTAATCCTTGAATATTGTATTATATGTTATACATACTCATACTCACAATTGTATAATTATTTTTGTTATATATACAGGTGCATCTCAATAAATTAGAATGCCGTGGAAAAGTTCATTTATTTCAGTAATTCAACTCAAATTGTAAAACTTATGTATGAAATAAATTTAATGCACACAGACTGAAGTAGTTTAAGTCTTTGGTTCTTTTAATTGTGATGATTTTGGCTCACATTTAACAAAAACCCACCAATTCACTATCTCAACAAATTAGAATATGGTGACATGCCAATCAGCTAATCAACTCAAAACACCTGCAAAGGTTTCCTGAGCCTTCAAAATGGCCTCTCAGTTTGGTTCACTAGGCTACACAAGCATGGGGAAGACTGCTGATCTGACAGTTGTCCAGAAGACAATCACTGACACTACTAAAAATATGTTTTTTATTGGTCTTATGAAGTATTCTAATTTGATGAGATAGTGAATTGGTGGGTTTTTGTTAAATGTGAGCCAAAATCATCACAATTAAAAGAACCAAAGACTTAAACTAATTCAGTCTGTGTGCATTGAATTGATTTAATACACAAGTTTCACAATTTGAGTTGAATTACTGAAATAAATGAACTTTTCCACGATTCTAATTTATTGAGATGCACCTGTAATTATGACTTTTTATCTCATCTCATAGTTTCAGCTTTTTAAGTCATTTAAGTTTTATCTAATTATTTTGAAATCATAATTTAATCTTTTCATGTCACAATTATGACTTTTAATCTCATAATATATATTGACCTATTATAGATATACCTTTTTTTGAGGGCTTAAAGGGTTAGTTCACCCAAAAATGAAAATTAGCCCATAAATTACTCGCCCTCAAGTCATCCTAGGTGTATATGACTTTCTTCTTTTAGACGAATCCAGTCAGAGTTATATAAAAAAAATTGTCTTTGATCTTTCAAACTGTTTAATGCCACTTAGCGGGTGTTGAATGCATCAGTCCAAAAGAAGTTAAATAAAAAGCGCCCATCCATTAAAAAGAAAAGTGTCTCACACGGCTCCGGGGGGTGAACAAAGGCCTCCTGTAGCGAATCGATGCGTTTTTGTAAGAAAATATCCATATTCAAAACATAATAATCACTTTAATGTAGCTTGCGACAAAAGTTGTTCACGGAAGCAGCTCCAGGCAGATGACGTATGAGTTCAGCGCTGCGCATGCACCAGTGAGTCTCGTGAAAACCAACGTTTGTTAACAGGAGCAAAGGAAGCAAAGTTTCCTTACTTTAGCAAAGGAAAACCAGTCTCCTCTTGGCTTATATCGGAATCCTCCGACTCATACGTCATCCGCCCGGAGCTGCTTCCAGTGTACAACAGTGAGCGCAAGCTACATTAAAGTGATTATTAAATTTTGAATATGGATATTTTTCTTACAAAAACACATCGATTCGCTAGAGGAGGCCTTTGTTCACCCCCCCAGAGCCATGTGAGACACTTTTCTTTTTAATGGATGGATGCTTTTTATTTAACTTCTTTTGGACTGATGCATGTAACACCCACTGAGTGGCATTAAACAGCTTGAAAGATCAAAGACAATTTTTTATATAACTCCGATTGGATTCATCTGAAAGAAGGAAGTCATATACACCTAGGATGACACCTAGAATTTATGGGCTAATTTTCATTTTTGGGTGATCTAAGAAATGGGCTTATAATCCTTTCACCATATATTACTCTAAACAGATCCTGGGATCTCAAGACGAATGGTTCAAAGCAGAGCTACATGGTCATGAGGGCTTCATACCTAAAAACTATGTTGACATGCAAACGCTGAGGTGAGCTCATGCTTGTGATATTTATGTTTGTTTGTTTTTTACCACATGCAAAAAACCTGTAAGCATGTAGTAGTTAATATTGTGGGCTATTGTAAATAGATAAAGACAGAGCAAGAGAGAGAGTAAAAGTTCTAAAGCACACAAGTGTATTTGGATTCCAAATTTTCTACAGCTGGTACAAAGAGAATGCCAGTCGTGGCTCGGCTGAGGAGATCCTCATGTCCCGAGAGGTGGGCACTTTCCTGATCCGTGGCAGCCAGAGTTCCCCTGGAGACTTCTCCATCTCAGTCAGGTAACAAAAATGAGGAGAGAATGGATTTAGTAGATTTATATTAGGATTGCAGATTTTGATTTTGCCTGTGTGATTGCTTAAAGGCATAGTTCACCCAAAATTGAAATTCTGTATTTGGCATTGTTTGTCATTATAATAGAAGTCAATGGTAACCAAAAATGTTTGTTTATCTATACTCTAAAAAATATCTTATTTTGTGTTCTGCAGAAAAAATAAAATAAAACACAAAATGTGTTAAGGTCACAGTCTTGTTAGGCTAGTGTTAGTATTTCAGCTGGCCCATGAAGGCCACCCTTAAAATGCAGTGATTCTGTAATCCCACAAGTTGTCATGTCAGTCTTTTTAAGCCATGAGGCTGAAAGATCCTCATAGACTAGAGCCTCACACCTGAGCCATCACGGCCCACACACACACTGAATCTGGCCTATGGAAACACTCCATCAATAATGCATCAATAACATCCATCTTATTACAGCAGTCAGACAGTCCATTTGGTTCAGCTATCCTCTCATAAATCACCTATACAGTAGGTCCAAACTGAATGCACTGTGTAAGACTGAGAGAGAGAGAAAATGAGCGAGGGTTCCCTCTAGTGCAGAAAGTGGGTTGTGCAAGCTTTTGTTAGTGGCAGTTCATAAAAAATTGCTGGACATTAATATGTCCTGAGGGCTGGTATTCAAACTCGAATAAGTTAGAAGCTTCTGCTAAATGACTGCATAGCTTTTTATAAGTGAGTTTATTTTTTATATATCAGCCTGCCGTAGAAATACCATATTGGCTCGAATATAAGACGACCCTGATTATAGACCCTTTTTCCAGATGTACCTTTTGGAAAAAGGCTTTTTAAAAGCCAGATCTTGTTTTTTCTCAGTAAAACCCATTTTGTCTTCAATTATTTTCATATTGCATATTTTTCCTATTTTATTTTTTGTTTTGAAAGTATGGTAAAAACTGGTAAAATGTACCAACAATCACATTAAAAAAATATACACTTAAAAAAAATAAAATAAAATAAAAAACAGGTAGCCCATCTGAATTAGGACATTTAGGCTATCCATCTAATAGTAGCCTACCAAAATCTTATTAAGAGTAGAAGTTAAATCATACTGTAGTCTTCAAATCTGGGTACTGTCTTACGTTTTAAAATCACAAAGGGAGTTTGGTCCCATCAGGGTAACGTGACAGTCACGACTCATGCAGCTGTAAGGTTATCTTTCTCTTTTGTTTTTACTCGCGATCTTTACAACACGCATTACATTACGTAGTTCATGGCACACTCGTTTTATGCGTATTTGGCGCCACCTATTGTTGGGGTGTATTATTGACATATCAAAGTCTAGACCCTGAATATAAGACGACCGCGTTTTTTCAGATGTATTTCCAAGAAAAATACATCGTCTTATATTCGGGTCAATACGGTAAGTGTGAACAGTTAGGTTTCGTTTTTCTCACGTTCATTTATTTATATCTCACTATGTTTTGTTTTTTTCACTGCTCACAGACACGAGTATGATGTACAGCATTTTAAAGTTATGAAGGATAAATCGGGCCAGTACTACTTGTGGACGGACAAGTTTACCTCTCTAAACAAGCTTGTAGAGTTCTACAAGACCACCTCCATATCCAAGCAGAGGGAGATCTTCCTTAGTGACGGAAGTGGAAATGAGCCACGAGCACCTCCACCTGTAAATAATCTCTAGATTTAAATCCATAAATACAGTTTGCTCTTAATCTTCCAGGTTACTGTTTATACTTAATCTCAACTCCATGAAGACACACCTAATCATTAAACGTTCTTTTTGCTGTCTCTGAACTCATTTATCTGCTGATTTCTCTTGTTTTCAAGAGACAGCTGATGTAAGAAAATCAAAAAGTAAGGCTCTGTGGTGAAAATTTTAATTTAAAATTTAAGATTTTTTCAATGCACTATGAGCCGATTCTGTCAAACATGGCTTTTAAATGTGGATGAAGCTTAGAGTATGTGTACAGGAGATGAATAATATTAATAAAATCAATAAATGGTCCTCATTTTCAGTTAAGGAGTCAACCTGACGTTCGGCCTTCCCCAGGTGGTGGTTATGGCGGTCCCCCAACCTCATCACAACACCGCAACACAACAGATCAGAGTCACAACCAGAAGGTACGAGCATGTCAACAGTCATATTCAAGCCCATCTGTGCATGCATTTAAAACTGAAAAACCTTGCTGAATTATTGAAAAGCTGTCATTCATATTGAAGTACATTAGCCTCTATTCCATTCAACTAACCAACTGTTCCTATAGTCTTGCAAAAACTGATTATTAAAACACATTAAAACTAATTATTTTAAATATAAAATATTGTGTAAAATACAATATAAAATATGTATTGCATTTAATTTTCTAATAATATATATATTGATAAATATAACTGCTCTTTTCTCAGAGTAAGAGAGGAAGTGTTGAGGATAAAGCTAACACTGTGGGACACCAAGGGAGGAACAGCCCAGCCCCTCGGCGAACCTCTGAAACTTTGCCTGCTCCGGTATGACACCAGAAATTCTCAGAAACTGTCTCATGAGCTGTCAAGAGTGTCATCACACAAGACTGTATTTAAAGGGGTCATATGATGCGATTTCAAGTTTTCCTTTCTCTTTGGAGTGTTACAAGCTGATTGTGCATAGATAAGATCCCTGAAGTTGCAAAGACTAAAGTCTCAAAACCAAAGAGATATTCTTTATCAAAGTTAAGACTCTGCCATGCCCCCCTAAAACGGCTCGTCCTAACACGCCCCACATATCTACCTCACTATGTGGAAATATTAGCATAATGCGCCCAAATGTGCACGCAAAGAAAGAAGGCGTGGTTTCAGTAACCGCAGTTAGTGTTGAAGCAGCATGTCAGGGAGACGCTGTGTGTTTCTAGGCGAAAGCAAAAGCACTTTATTTGGCCTTCCGAAAGTAGATGCATTTAGGAATCTTTAAGATGACTTACAACAGAACAGCAATGCATTTTATGGACGACCGTTTCGTGAACCTAGGAGAGGAGGTCATTCTGACTTTGCTATGACAATCTGGCGCTTCTGAATCAGCTACTGTTTTGTTATTAGTTTAAGTATTTGCTATTGACTGTTCAAATGCGGAGTTTTGCGCATCGTGTGTTTACTGCACACATACCAGCTTCATCACTGTGTCTGTCACGCGACTCTGTTCCCCTTTCGGGCTTGAACTGATGGTAAAACTAATGACATTATTTACTGTCTTTACATTTATTTTGAAAGATGACGCTCGTGATTATGGTAAGGGTCGTTACATTTCCGACGAGTGCTTGCGGTGTTCAGCCAATCACAATGCACTGGGTCAGCTGGCCAATCAGAGCAGACTCCGCTTGTCGGAAGGAGGGACTTTGTAGAAAACGAAGCATTTGAGAGAGGCGGGGCATAGAGGACCTACAATAATGTACAGTATTTGAAAAATAATGTGTTTTTTTTACCATTAAAGAATGTCAACATATTCTGTTACACCAAATACACAAAATAATTATCTTTAAAAAAGCATCATATGACCCCTTTAAATCTTGTGTGAACTTCTTTCTTTTTTTTTTAAAGGTGATGTTTGTAATATTTTTCGAGGTTAAAATACTTTACTATCCTATGTTATGGTGCGTTCAAGTCAAGTCGGGAAAGATCGTATTTACAAGCTGATCACACATGAGCGCCACCACAAAGTTGTAATTACGAATGGGAAACTGAATTTTCTGAATCTAAGTTGCATCTACAAAACACAATAGTATTGTACAATTACAATAGAATATATAACGATTCAGTTTAAAGCAACGTCATAAAATGAATAAAAATAGAAAACCGTAAAAACACACCGAAGCACATTCTTTATTCATTATTTTGTAGATGTAGATTTTAAAATTAAATTTTATGTAGAAAATGTACATCGCCATCTTGCTCCGACCAAAGTGACTTGAATGCACCTGACATCACAATTACGACTTGCCAACTCATAAATATGAACTTCCCAAGAGGACTTGAACACCATTTATATGCTGAGACAACTAACCAATGGCTTGAGTATGGGGGCTGAACTATCTGTTTGTTCAGCCAATAGAATGTGAGGGTCTTCAAGAAACTTGTTTGTAAACTTTTTTTTTTTTGCAATTCCTTTTTATGATGCACAGAAATTACACACTGCACCTTTAAATGGCTATATATGGTTATTTATTTACTAATATTTATTGGTAGTCTATCCATATACATTAGTAAAATCAGTAAAATGCAGATTTTACTTTAATGTCCTCAGTATTAAAAAAAAGATATATAGGAACCAGCCATTTAGGAACATTAAGGAACAAAATTCAGAAGGATATTAGTACATTTTATTATACTGACCATTTATTGTGTGTGTGTGTGTGTGTGTGTGTGTTTTAGAGGTCAACCATACAGGTGATGGCAATGTATGACTTCACAGCAGAGGAAGATGACGAGTTGGGCTTCAGTTCCGGTGACATCATTGACGTACTGGACCGTTCTGATGTGTCATGGTGGAAAGGTCGATTGCGCGGCAGGACTGGTCTTTTCCCTGCCAATTACACAGAACAGATCTAAAGTCTTCTGATTGCTCAGAGGTGTGGAATCACTATAATAAGAGTCAAATCTATCATTCTCTTACCAAATGCCTGTCAATAATGTATGGACTGGTCGATTATTTTCAAATGACTTTTTATAAAACTGGCTGCAGAACTGTTGAGGAGAAGTGAGAAAAAGACTCATGAAGCTCTTTGTTGCTTCTCTTTTTCATATACATAACCATTTTTTTGTTTTCAATTTCACAAATATGGTACGAAGAATGAACTATACCATTTCCCTTATGTGTCAAATTCTCATAATGATTAGACATTTCTCTTATATGAACTGCTGAATTATACAGTACATAGCCCATACAATGACCCTTCAGTTCATGTTTATATTTTAAGATCTTCAGTAGGACACACTAAGACAAGATACAGTGTTACAGTAAGCAAAGATTTTATGTTACTGTACCAATTTTTGTATTAAAAAGAGACGTTTTTAACAAATGTCAGTTGTCAAGACCCATGGCACAGGCAGAAGAGGTATGATTAGTGTTTTGTTATACAAGATGAAAAATAGGGATGGCAAATATGGTAATAACAGCGGTAAAGGACTTGAATAAATCTTTCTGTGTCAAGTGATATCTTCAAAGGAATTGTTCAACCCGCCATCATTTAATCACCGTCATGTTGTTTCAAACCTGAAGGACTTAATTTGTATTTTCCGTGTAACACGGAGGAAATAAAGTTACATGTAAACTATAACAGGACATAAATAAAAAAGTAAACTTTCATTTTTAATTATTTTATTATTAGTATTTGTTTATTTGTTTTCTGGTAGTTGTATTCCTTTATTTACTATTTTGGTTGGCGTCAGTCAAGGAAACTACCATGACGGTTTCATCCGTGTTTATTTTAAATTAAACAAGTGTCATCAATTCAATTCACAAGAACCGGCGTACAGACTCCGGTACAGAGCGCTGAATCCCCGCCTACCGCTCTACCGAAGCTCCGCCCAACCATTCTCCTCAATCTCGCTCAGAAACACCTCAACCAACCACTCAAACAGGTACAGGTGTGCTGAGCGTTCTGGCTGGAGTCACGCAGGTGAACCGTTGTTTCCGGGAGCACAGCTGCCATGGCTGAGTCTCAGCTAGTATGCATGGACGATGAATATGTTAACGTGAAAATACCGGAGTCCAAGCCGGAGTTTTACTACAGCGAGGAGCAGCGGGCCGCGCTCGAGCAGCTCTTGAAGAACGGGGATGGCGCGTTCAAGATGCGCCTCAAAGAGGATAACATTAAAGACTTTCTCTCCGCAAGGGAAATCAAATGGATGCGGGACACCTTCCAGGAATATGACAGTGACTCGGACACCTGCTGCTCACGGTCGCCCCATGATACGAGTGAAGACTCAGGTGTCCACTCAACCTACTGGCCGACCATGTCTGACACGGAGATCCCTCCGCTAGACATCGGTTGGCCTAGCAACGGCCATTACAAAGGGGTAACTCGGGTGTCGGTTTACACCCACCCATCCAAAACCAACAGTCCGCATATTAAAGAGGTGGTCCGCAGACTCATTCAAGAATCCACAAAGGTAAGCGATCAGCCGTCTACCACTTATTCCTACTACGAAATGGTATCTATTTTTTGTTACTAGTTCTTTTTTAAATAACTAGTAGAACTAAGTATTCCAATAATAATTAGGTAATTAATGAAAATTCCACTAATAACTATTCATTAGTCATTAGTAGGCTACTTAGTGACCTATATCTGTTCAATTAGTCATTATATGTGTGCATTATATACGAGTACAGTAGTATACCAACAAGTAACTATCCCATTGTTTCTGGTTACTATTTGTAATGTTTTGCACAGGTCAAACAAATTACAATATTTCTAACTTGTGTGATGCTGGTAGCTATTCAAGTTATACTAGTATGCTAGCTATTTTTGAGGTATCAGTACTTAGTTACTAGTCAAGTCACCTTTATTTATATAGTGCTTTATACAATAATAATAATTCATTACATTTATATAGCGCTTTTCTAGGCACTCAGAGCGCTTTACATTGTCGGGGTATCGCAGCATCCACCACCAGTGTGCAGCATCCACCTGGATGATGCGACTGCAGCCATAGTGCGCCAGATCGCCCACCACACACCAGCTTATTGGTGGAGAGGAGACCGAGGGATGAAGCCAATCAGTAGATATGGGGATTGTTAGGAGGCCATGATGGTCAGAGGCACAATACAGATTGTGTCAAAGCAGCTTTACAGTGTCAGACAGGAAAATAGTTTGTCAATAATGCAAGAGGACAATAACAGTCAATTTTTCAATTAAGGTCAGTTCATTGATGATTCAGTGATGTCATCATCCAGTTCAACTCTTTTCCAATAGTGTCTGTAGTAACTAGTCCATTTCCAGGAGATTTTCATTATCTAGTTTTCCTAGTAGTAATCGAATAGTCAATAGTACGTTTTTATTAGACCACTATTATCAGACAGAAACATCAGTGAAGTAACTAGTGAAATGTTACTGCTGGGATAAATGCTATAAGTCTGTGTCTCATACGTGTATCTAATAAAAATGTATGTGTATTGAAATAGATACTAGTCTCAGTATCAGAAGTAGTAACAGAAATATATAGTTCGTTTTAAGGAAATAAGTAATGTGTCCTGACTTACGCTAAGTAATATTTAAGATGTTTTATAGATTTATTGGTTTCAGTTGTATGATTCACATGATGATGAAGCATGCGGCCAAAGCCAGCTTTACTGTAGGTTTATATGGGGCTGTCATTATGACATATTTTGAAGTTAATTGTCAGTCATGTGCTCTGAGCATAAGATCATCATTTAATCAAATAAAATGTTTTGTTTTAAAACAGTCTTTTTACCATAAAGTTGTGGGAATATGGAAGAAGGAATAATCGAATAAAGTTCAAATATTAAGAATGAAGTTCAGCAGATTTTGTTTGCTGAAGAAGACACATTTCTTCAGAAACTGCCGAGGCCTGATCCCTGGGGCTGTGGGTATTTTGGTGAAGTGCTGTTTATTTGTGAAATAGCTCTGAGATCTTATTTGGAAATCACCCTGACTAAACATTGGTCTTTAGTCATACGAATCAATATGAAACAGACACATTCATTTTAACTTTAAATGAAAAGAATAAAAATAAATAAATACAAACACTGCAAAAAGATAATTAACTTTTAATTCAAATCTAAAATAGTATACAGTACCTATACATTACAAAACTGATAATTAGCAAATACATTCTGAACTGCTACATTCATTTAATTTTGTCAACTTTTATGTCAACTTTGATGTGAAGTAATTATTAAATCTAACGATGGAATTGTTATTAGAATAATACATTAATAACTAGTAAAAAGAAACTGTGTTCTCAGTTTCCCCCCAAAAAAAACAGAACAGAGGTGTCTTGCCATTGGTTAGATCAGGTAGTATGTATAGAAATATCTCTAAACTTTTGAGCAGTATGATGTCATTGTGAATGAGTTTCAGTGAAAAGAGTGAAGTAATAATCAGTCAGGAAATCAGCCTCGTATAGCCTTGGGTTTTGTCTGTAAGTGCCGTGTCAATCACACTGCCGGCCTCGAGTCATTTACACACAAGTGGTAAGTTATAATGACACACTTCAGGTACAAAGCATTTCAGCTGCCTTCAGTCCACCTCCATGTACTGTACTCTAATCCTCAATTAATACAAAAGCTGTAATAAACATTCATGAAAAATGTTAACTCAAGAGCTACTACATTTCATTGCAACTCCTTATTTAGTTTCCTCGCAAATGTCTTGTAAATCTGTCATACATCCCTAACTCAATGAGATAATACATAGATCATTACAATCTTTGGACCTGATTTTAATGAGCCATCTCTGTTTGTAGCAGTAAAATTAATACAGGATGAAATATAGCTGGTTAATTTTATTGTAGATACACAAACATTTTACTTGTGTGTTCTGGTCGTCACACTGTCGTCACATCTCTTTGCGCCATAAGTACACCCATAAGACTTATTTGTTGGTGGGTAGCGATGAATCTTATTCAAATGCACTTGTCAAACTGAGTTAATGACGTTCTGACAGGTGCTGCCCTTGTTTTGTTTAGTTTTGTAGTTACACTCCTGTATATTTACTTTTATACAGCAACTCAGACTGTACTAAATTGTGACTTTACTATTCATCTATTAGAAGAACAGAAGACTCTTATTTTATACTGTTCACATTCTAGGTACATTTATTGAGTTACTGTCCAGTAATATTTAGTTGGGTGATATTTAGATGTGTTTTAAAAAGTTCAGAGCCGATTGCTGACGAGCGTTTCATTTTAGTTTCAGGAAATCAGGTGTCAATGTTAGCCTTAGACTATGTCCACAGGACATTGTATTAACATATTATTCAGGTGGATCCTGACGCTCATACATACAGTATCTTTGATGTCATGTGAAACAGACGGTGCCTCCTCTTGAGGAACTGATAGAAACATGCTTGTCTGGAAATGTTAGAAATAACATTTCCTTGTACTGTAATTTGCGCAAGAAGCTTAAAATTGTTATTAGTTCCTTGTCTGAAGAATAGTTTATGATCAATACAACATAATATATTTTTGACTTTAGCAGAAGAACAGAATCTGTGTCATCAGAAGTGATTCAACAGACACTCCTGTTCAGCTGTTATCCGTGTTTTCTCTTTAATGCAAATTGCTTCATTTTTATTTACATAGCTCTGAGGTGCCAGTCAGTGAGGATGAAGAAGGGATTGAAGCCTAACCTTAAAACCTTTAGAGCTTTGAATTGACTCAATAAATTTAAACTTGTTTTTCCAAGTCATGATGAGTTTTATGCTGACCTAGTTTGCATTTTATTTGTTAAAACACTGTGGTGTGTGGTTTATAACACATATGTGCCCTTTGACACAGATTGACTGCTTGGTTTCATAAATAGCTTGTGACTCATGTTGAACTTTTTCATTGCTAATGTGTCTGCTGGAGTGTCTGCTCTGCGTTATCTCACCAACTGTATATTTCACGTGTTCATTCAAACTGAGACAAACTGCACTGCAAAAAGAGTCAAAGCAGATGTAATGATAAGCTAAGTGAATAAACTAAGCTCTAACCACAGTTTGGTTTCACTTGGTTTTCAGTTGGTTGCAGTGGTCATGGACTTGTTGACGGACCTGCTGATCCTGCAGGATCTGTTAGATGCTGCGAGTAAGAGGGGGGTGGCTGTGTACTTGCTGCTGGAGGAGAACGGCTTGCCGCACTTCCTGGACATGAGCAGCAGACTGCAGATTTCTGCACAGCACCTGAGGGTGAGTGATAACAATTGGCTGATACAATTGAAGAAATTGTGTTTAGCATAAAACAAAAATGAAACCAATTTTATGGCAATTATTTTGTGGCATTATGTTAAGCACAAATTATTAATAAAATTATGCACAAAAAATTCTTATTTCTTATGTCTTCTATTCTTATTTCCATAATGAAAAATAAATCTCATTACCATAATAAAATACATTTAAAAACATTGTGAAATATTTATGCATCATGGTAGTATTTGTTGTACTGATTTTAATTTATGATTTTAATACAAAAAATACTTCAAATGTATCTTAGCAAAAAGAATCATCAATGAAAATAATGGGGAAAGTAAAAGTAAAACATCAGGATACATTGTGGCAATGCAAATTGGAGATCAAGGATTTTCAGTTGCCCTTACATAACGTCACAATACAAAATATTTTGGTAACATAGACTTCAGTTTTCATTGTGATCAATTTAAACTGAAATTGAATTTCAGTGATATAGATAATATATCACTGAATCTGACAATAATGTCAGGATCATATTTTACACCAAATTACAAAATAATCAAATTAATTCTATATCTATATTTTTTTTTATGTTTTATTTTATTATATTATATATATTATTTTTATTTAACACATTTTATAGGTACAATTAATTGTGTTATTATTATTATTATTATTATTATTATAAAAAAAACATTCTGGTAAACTTGACTGTTAAGTCCATGGAGTTTAAAGATAAACAATTGTAATCTTAACAACACTTTGTAAACTTAACTTTTACCTTGTTGGGAAAGTAAAAATCAGTGTCTGTTCTTCAACCCCATTCAATTTTTATTTCTTAACATTAGCCATTAGTAAACCAACATGATCCCTGTTGCCCTTTTATTTGATCACACAATGCTAGTGAAAGTGAAGACACGTGTTATCAAAACATCATAATGTGTGTATGTTAGCAATAGTCAGACGTGCCTTATCAGGCTTTGCTGGAAAAGTCGTCAAACATGAACACGTGACTTACCATATCTCACCCAAACGCACATGTTAACAGATTGTCAGCTGACCTTTAAGGGATCTGTGTCAACTTGAAACGCAGGATGATTCTGGAGCTGTTGCCACAGGGTTCAACTGACTTCCTGGTCCGCTGTGCACACACATAACAGCGCTGTCGAATGAAACGCAGCACTTTCCGCAAGACTGCCCCAAATACTGCCGATCTCTTTAAGATACACTGCCAACAAGCCTTATCTATGTGGATTGTTTTATATAGGACACTAGGGCTTTTCATCTGACACTTTACACTGAGCAATAGAGTTGGATAATTCAGCATTGTTATTTCCTGAAAGAGGATCTGCAGATTTCAACAGAACTACGAAAAAAGGCAACTTGATCTCGTTTAGGAGAGTTGTGGAGAGCTCTCATCTCTCACGCTTCTGCTTTTTCCTCATCCATGCCAGCCTTGTACTCAAAGTCCTTTTGTCGCTACAGTATTCCTTTCTTTTGAGTCCTCAGTGTGCAAATGAAATCGCTACACCTCTGTGTGTCTGTGTCACTACCGACTTCACCTTGGATGTTTGCCTATGCCATGTGTGTTGCTCTGACACCTTATTCCTTTTGTAAAATCCAGATTTCCCACTTTATACCAAGAGTCTGTTCACACCAAGAACAATAGCTATAAAGATAACAGTATCTATATCATCCACACCAACAGACGAGAACGTTAGGTTACACTTTATTTTAAAGTGACCTTGTTACAGTGCAATTATACATATAAGTACTGAGTAATATTACTTAACTGCATGTTATTTATTATATGGTTAGGGTTTAGGATTAGGGTTTGGCTTAGGGTTACATGCATGTGATTATGCATAATTAATTGTTATTATAATAGTAAGTACATGTAACATGTGTAACACGGACACCTTAAAATAAAGTGTTACCGAACATTACATTTATTATAAGCACGGCAGTTTTGTTTTCTGCTGCTTTTAATGCGCGAGCTCTTTAAAGTCAGGTGGATTCTGACTGGCTGTCAATGTTTTATTGTTCATCAACTGGGGGAAAAAAAATTCTGAATGTGACTCCAACCTTTTGTTATCCAATGAGATCTTGGATAAAAGTTTGTGAACCCAAGATTGTGCATCTTTTACTGTATGTCAGACAGTATAATATAGATCTTAGCTAAGACTTTGGTCACAAATGACTGGGTGTTTTAACCGGTCTGGGTCTATTTTGACATCCTCATTTACACGCATAATTGAAATGCAAGCCCTTGCGCTAATGTTGGCAATATTTTTCCATTAACAAAATCATGTGAGTCTGGACTCTGGAGTCAGTTTTGGCTGGATAAAACCTATCTTTCTTTATTCTTTAGAGCAAACCTGTGGTAATTTTGATCATAACTTAAATGGATAGCTAAATAATAAGAGATTTTTCTCACATGCACCAATGTTATCAGTTGCTGTTCTCCTCTTGTTTCTTCATATTGTAATTATTTTACTATATGGACCCAAAATGTTCCGTTTCTGAGAAGCTGTCTCAAAGTATCATTGATTACAGTTAAAGTTACTGCAACCAGGAAAGCCTGTAACTTTTTTCCTACATAATGAATTACTTGCCTGATGCCTGATGTTATTGAACACAATTGTGTGAGACTGTTCATTAGTAATTATGCAAAAACATTTTGATGACAGCCCGAGGCATTTCAGAATGACTGGTGTTCAATGAGATTTACAGTCCCAAAAATGTGTCTTGGACCGCAAAATTGTGGAGTGTGCACACGGCTTTAAACAATATTTTCTCTCTTTCTGCTCTTTCAGAACCTGCGTGTGCGAACCGTGAGGGGCTCTGGCATGCCACTGTCCTTTGGTCATCTGCCAGGATCACTGTGTTCAAAGTACATGCTGGTAGATGGCGAGAAAGTGATGTTTGGATCATACAGGTTCGTATACAGACCAAACAGTACGTCTTGCAGTTTTGTCCACCATTGTGGTACGCTTGTTCACTCTTTTTATCATTACATTTGCTGTATTATTCCCATCTTTATAGTTTTACATGGAGTTCCTCTAGGATGAGCCGCAACACAATCACTGTGATGTCAGGACAAGTTGTTGACTTCTTCGACAATGACTTCAGAGAGCTGTATGCTGTGTCTGATAAGGTGGACCTGTACCGGGAGTTTCACATCAGTAAGCCGGCCCTGCCAGTTCCTGTGTTGAAAACGCCAGCGGAACCCAACAAACTCACAGTTCCTGTATCCACGTCACGCTTCCAGATCTCTGTAGGGGACTCCAGACAGGCTGACCTAAAGGTGCCTGCACATAAATACCATAATCCTAAGTACTCTTTAGTCGTTGGAAACAGTCTAGGTGTGACTGGCTCCCTGCAGGATCTTTCTAAGCTGAGAGACTATGTTGACCATGCCTCTGTGAATAACATGGAAAAATTAATCTACACCAATGGGGATAGTGTACGTCCACAGTCCCCTACATCTCCAGATGGGACAGAGGATAATAAGGGCGATGGGAAGAAGCTGTCACAGTTTGGTTCTAAAAAGCAGCGCTCTTCCTTCCGGCATTTCTTGAAAGGCAGAGCAAACAACCAGAGTCCAGACACTCTCTCTAAAACAACCCATCAAAGCACAAAACAACCCGTCACAGATGCAAAACAGATCAGTCATACAGACACTAAGGTTACCAGCAACTGCAAGGAAGCATCTTGGTTGGCCAATCATATTAATGAGCAAGAAGATGCTTCCAAACACGTTACTCCTGCTCCTCGCAAGATCTCAGAGACTGACAGCACTGGTGAAGTTGAAGACACATTTGAGTTCATAGAGAACCCACCACAGGTCAAGTTTAAACTCAAGAAGAACAAAATGGGTCCAAGGAGTGTTTCTCTTCAGACTATTGCCACAGATGGCGAGGATGGTATGTATCCTGACTATACTCATGTACAGCATTTTCAAGAAGTGCAATGTTTTAATTTAGGGCTGCACATTTTGGAGAAAAAATCAAATGCTGATTTTTGGATAAAAACTGCGATAGCAATTCTAGGTTTGCTTGTTTGTAGGGCTACACAATTTGACCCAAATTGTGTGATAATATATCTATTTAATAATAGCAATAACATTCATTTATTGCTATTTATCTGTTATTATTACTAAATAAAAAACAACAAAATAAATATTACTCTTGTAGTATTGTTTGAGAAAAAGTATTTGAGTAATATATAATATATGAGTTGAATAATATATAAAATATTTTATTTTATTATGTTACTATAAATAAACATTACTATAAATAAACTATAAAATTACAATACTAATATTTATGGCCATCTTCATTTCTTCATTTTCCAATGTTTTACCATGAAAGTATGGGAAGATGATTGGCACATGTCGTGTTCCCAAATGAACATTAAAGTGCTCAAGTGGAGCGACACTGAGATGCTGCAAAAGTATAAGAACGCAGTGCCACGCTTCACTCTGAAACATGCATTGCATCTATTGAATCATTTCAATTGCAGCCTTTATGATTTATGCCATATCAGTTTTATTTAGATTAATCGTACAGCCCTATTTTGATTTTTCAGACAGATTTTTCAGACATCTTTTGTTTCTTTTCAGGCCCGAGAGGGCGGAGGCGTAACCAGAAGAAGGCCTGTATTCAGTCCTGAGGTGTCTCTGCCAGAGGAATCAACAAGAACATATGCTTATAAATCAGGACTTTGGATACTAGGACAGGTTTCAACAAGAATATTAAAAGTATATACTGTAAAAAAAATAAAAAAATAAAATTTTTAAAAAGGAAATTTTCTTTATGTTCAGTTTGGACCAGATGTGGATAGTGATTCTCCCTACAATAATATTGATTCAGCTGTCAGCTGAAAAATATTAGTGCTGTGTTTTTAAAGGGAAGTGAGGTTGTTTGAACAACCTCCAAAAAGCTGCTGACACTGTTTGGAGCTGGTGTCAGAAAAAAACAATGACTGAACTATAGTGCGCATGCAGTGATCATGTAACCTATCAGTTACAGAGCTCATAGGTGGACTGCGGAGATCTTTGAATGTAAGAGTCTGAAAATGTAGCATGTTACACATATTTCCTGTTCAGCAGATCTCTACCCTGCATATTTACCCAGTCCTAATCATTTGCACGTACCCAATCCTCAAGTCTGTGGGAAAAGCTCCATAGCAAAGCTGACAGATTACAAATGAAAACATGTCTGATGAGTAGCCATTAAAGGTGCGGTCACTTTTACTGCACCTGCAAAATTTCGCTGGTGAAATCCAGCCATTTCAATAGGAATCTGTAAGATTGGGAGTTTTGCTTGAGGGTGAAACGGTTCCCCATGCAGATTTAATTTGGTCACGTGAAATCGCTGCATTGGTGTTTGAACTGCTTGGTTTGAATGTGACTTCTAAATATATAAACCTTTTTGCCCTCGAAATTTCGCTGAAATTGTGTTAGTGTGATGTCATCTTAATGATATCAATTTGTTAAAAAAAAAAAATACAGTCCAGCAATGTAAAACTCATGGCTTTGTGTTTTGCATGGAATGATTTGTACACTTTTATTATTTTATAAATATAAATGTCTGTACTGTTCCTTTAGGATTTCACACAGAACACATTCTTGACTTTAAAGATGCAAAAACAACACAGCAGAATGTTTAAGAATGTCTTGAGAAAGGGTTTTTATAATAAAAAGCAGACATCTGTTTTGCATGTTTACATAAAACAATTACAACGCAGCACATTGGAAGGCAAAAAAAATGTGTTCGTGTGAACTTACGGCTTATGGAAATAATAGATGTTAGATCAAGAGTGCCAATAAATAAATTGAGGTGGCCTTAAATATATTGGTGATGCTTTTTTCTTTTCATTTAACTCCAGAAGATGTGATCTTGCACTGCTTCTTAACACTGCCTGGAAGAAAAGACAATAAGCCTAATTTACCAAATGTGAGTTTTATCAGATTCAACTGTGAAGTGGCTAACAGCTACTTTTACACAAATTATCAGGTTTATTATTACTGTAGATGTGAGCGGTCAAACGTCATTACGGGGTTTGGTACACTTAGAAAATAACAACTATTGAAAAACTAGTATCATACCTCATTCTTTGAATAATGCAGCAACTTCTTGGCCACTAGAACATGAAATATAACTAACTGCTAGTTAATGTACTGAACATTTGTGGTATACTGCTGGTATTTTTCTCCAAAACACAATGTTTTGGGTTCAAGTCCTCATGAAAAAATCATGAATTGTTAGTTTAGAGTTCATTAAAAATAATTCTGGTAAATTGGGCCACCTTTTGACAGTCATCTCAGTGTTGCCCAAGTTACCTAAATTCTACCTAAAGTAGCCCAGGTTACCTTAATTCACCCTACTGTTTGGGGATTTTTTTTTTCTATTCAGTTTAAAAGACAGGTCTGACCACTGAAAACGCTACCTACATTATCTGAACACCTCTCAGGTGATTCATGGACAGGCTGAATTGTCAGTATATATATATACAATGGTATATCTGTTTTCTGCAGATTGAAATGATAATGCAATATTGTGTTGAATTGTAGCTATATAAGACAACATAAAACAGCCAAAACTAAGGTGATATACACAGTACCTGACCATGCTGACATCGTCAGAGATGCGTCAACAGTTCTCTTAGGCTAACATGGGTGTGACATTTGACTTCCCTTGTTTGTTAAGCGTATTAAAATGTGTTGCTAAAGCATGTACGTTATTAAACCAGTGACCTACATGACCTTGAGCCAGACTCTTCAGTCTACATTGATCACCAAATGGTGCACAACTGCAGAGTTTGCACTTGATGTAAAGTACAGTTCTTTTGAAATTCTACAAGAGTGAATTTTTAGTCTTGTAAGGGAAATGACAGAAAGGGTTGAAGAGATGGCGACCGAATTGGCAGAGATAAAGGAAATGATACACAGGAAGGGGGTGTGCTTTTGTAGACCACAAGTGCAGTATAGATGTATCAAAGGAAGCAACTGTGCAGTCCTTCAGAGTTCAAATGTCGTCTTTTTTTTCAATAGACTAGAGCATAATTTCAGACGTTTCAGAAACAGTCTCTCGTGTTTCAGGCTCAAAAAGCTCATCCAAATACAGCATATTAATTCAGGTAAACTGGGGACACTGGGGAAAAAGTCCCAAATATCTCAATTTCACTTTATATAATTGATATTATAGTCAATCCTCATAATCCCTGCAGTGTATGTACACTTGCATACATACACTGCAGGGATTATGAAGCTTGTCCAACGGTGCCCTCTGCTGGACAAATGTGTGCATTACTTGGCTTGTTCGGTGAAGACCTTTAATTAGAGAATCCTAGTGCACAATCATTATATTTTAATAATATGGTCTTGGTGTATTCAAAAGTTTTAGAAACTATCTGAAATCACAAAAGCTTATAATCAAATAATGGTACATTCATTAAATAAGTAATTTATTATGTACAGAATATGGACAACTTCAACCTAATAAATGTTAATGCTAACTGGCACACCGATATTTACAAGATAGAGATTTTTTTAAATCATATAGTTATAAAATGATAAAAGTACGCTAGTCAAATGGAATGATACAAAGAAAAAAAATAGCAAAATAGTGCTTCAAAAACCCTAACCCTATTAAATGTAGCTTAATTAAAATGTTTTTCATTGAAAATAAAATTGAACTCTCACTTAAATAGGAGCAGAAAAATCCTGCATTTACCAGGAACACTATACAAACTTGTTTCATGTTTAGATATACAAATAAAATCTTTCCCAGGCTTTTTACTGTAATATTTCTCGTAAGCGTTAAATAAATAGGAAACAATTTTTTCACAGAACGCCTGACCACAACACCACCGTGTAAGCGAACCCTGAGGCTGCACGCACAGCAGCGGTGACCTCTGAGTGCTGAGAGGAAGGGCTGAGAATTAGCACCCTGAGAACCTCATTCATCATTTCCAGCTCATTCAGTCCACTGTAACCATCAACGTCCCTGTGGCTACTGTTCAGTCTGTGTGCAACTGTTTCGAAAGATCAGATCCCCTCAGTTCATCAATCAGCTTCAGTCATGTTGTTAAGCGTGGCCGATGATCTTCTTCTTGCGTGCAGATACCAGGTCATAGAAAGGGTCTTTTGTGATGCAAGCTCTAAGAACAAGAGAGGAAACGGTTAGACTCAGATGCCTAGTTTTTTATTCTCAGTTCCTCTGTCAATACTAACATATATATATATTTTTTATTTTATTTTATTGTTTGACTAAGTGTGTGCACATTTCTAACATACTTGACTTCCTCTTTCCCATGACCTACAAAAACACATTGCTGAACTCATGAAAAGTCTTGTTATATTGCCATCAGTATCTTAGTGTCTGAATCATGTTTGTCTCTTATATTTTTATTTCTTCTTTTCTTTCTTTATATTTTCTTTCTTTCTTTTTTTAATCCTCATGTTGTGTTCTGGTCATTTTGACCCAGAGTATTCCTTATTCCTAAAAAAATGCATGTTAGACTAAATTAGACAGAAATTTGATTAAAACTTACTGACTTTGATCATACAGGATATATATATATATATATATATATAAATTGTTTATGTTTTTTGAGAATTTTTCAGTTCAATGAGGTGTACAAACTATCACTCCCTAAAAGAAAGAAAGAAACTGTGCCAACTTCTTGCCATCAATATCTTAGTGTCGGTATCATATTTGTCTCTCATACTTTCTTGATTTTTTTATATTTTCTTTCTTTCTTTTTTAATCGTCGTGTTGTGCTCTGATCATTTTGACCCAGAGAGGATTCCATTCTCTAAAAAAAAAATACAAGATATATTTGACTAAATTAGACTAAAAATGAGAAATTAGACTGACTTTGCTTACACAGGATATAACAAGATCGATGAGGCATACAGTCTACTGTATCACTTCCTAAAAGACATAAATAAGCTGTCAAAACACTGTCCTATCAAAAAGATTGGATTCAAGCATCAGTGATAATATAGCATAATGAGAGATTTACAAGCAATTTTTAAAAGGCCTGTCATTTTTGACACTAAAATTAGGTAAAAGCACAGAACAAAGTTTAAATCATTTATGTGTAAAGTGCTTTTAATTCATTAACTTTTAATAATACGATTTTTTAATAATACTTTTAATAAGAAGAATGCTATTGTAATAATGTAAGCAATAGCATAATGGAAAAACAGGCCAGAAAACTGGACATTTTGCCTCTCCTCATTTCAATGAGGTCTAAAAGAGTTGACTAGTTTACTTATTCACCATTCACTACATAGTGACTATCACGTAGTGTGTTATATGAGAAAAAAGAGACCATTTCAGAAAGTGCCCGTTGTATGATGTTACTGTAAATATGAGTGACGTCCCAAATGACGAAACAATTTTTTATTTGTGAACACTGGATGTCATGTTTTTTTTGGCGTTCAAACTAGGGGTGTGTGCCATTCAAAGATCGCAAATGATATCAAAATCAAGTTTATTTTTAATTGTTCAACTGAATGAATCCATTATAACTGTGCTGTCTGGTACCTGATGGCCTGGATCCAGTCAGCACGCTCCTCTTCAGAAGCAGCACTGAGTCTGTAGGAGTGGTGTTTGCCCATCACAACTCTCCCATCTGTTTCTGTTTTACATGCCTTTATCGTCTCGCCTTTACGATGAGGGCTGAACAACTCCAAACAGAACTGAACGCACACATTTTAAAAGACAAAATGCATATGCTGTCATTTTCAAAAGGTTAAATTCCATGGTTATAATACCAGGTCACAAACATTTAAATGTCACACAAGATGCTGACTTTGAAAGAAAAACAGAAATCAGGATCTGAGCAGAGTTTCATCAAAGCAAATCTAGACTGTGCTCGCAGAGGTACAGTTATCACTCAGCGCTGACTAAAAGAACCATAAAGCAGCAGGTGTAATAGCGTCTACTCTAGAGAATCACACACACATCTATTTGGATCAGTGATAATAAATGAGGTGGAATGGAAAAAACATGGGAAAAGTACCTGTTTGTGTGCATCCTCCACTTCTCTAATACTTAAGTTCTCTAGCGGGATGATTCCTTTTGGTTCTTGGTCCTAGAGAGGGGAAAGATTGCCTTTGAATGATTTCACTTTTAATATTATATCAGTTGGAAAAACAATCATTTTAAACTGATTTTAATGTGTTTTGTCTCAGCGAACTTGACATTTTTGTAAAGGTAGAGTACTAACAGTGGTATATTGGAAATAGTAGAGACAGCTGTCAGTCAAAATGAACCACCTCCGCTTCCAGGTCTTTATTCTGCCACCTATGGATAAACCAGAATTGTTAGTAACATTTAGAAAAACAAAGATGACAGAAAAGAATAGCTACGTAACAGTTAGTTCTGGTCCTCTAACCTGATTGACTGAGCTGCACTGGGCTGTTTCACTATTTGGACCAATCAAATTATAGCAATAGAACTGATGTAAAATGCATACTGGTCCGTTCACTCCAAGAACGATAACTATAAAGGTAACCAGTGTTGGGGGTAACACATTACAAGTAACGCGAGTTACGTAATCAGATTACTTTTTTCAAGTAACTAGTAAAGTAACGCATTACTTTTTAATTTACATCAGATTATCTGAGTTACTTTTTCAAATACGTAACGCAAGTTACTTTTTTTCCCCCAATTTATTGATTGACAGCTCTCCTGTCCCCATGTTGGGAGAAATCAGAAGATGTTACTGAAGTTCTAAAATAAATATGAATATGCATTAATTCATCTCACTCACAGAAAAAAAAAAAACACACACAGATTCAGTATTCCTCAAAATGAATAAAAATAATGCAACTCAGAATATGACGCAAACCTGCAATAATTAAATGTTCAACAACACAAATATCCTTTATGTATTTAATCCCATTCTATTAACCAATATCAACCATATTAATAAGCACAAATTACTCTAGACAAACACGTGTGTGTCTTTTTTTATTGCTGTGTGTTGAAATTTATTCTTCTGCATTCTACTGTACGGACGTAAATTTACTTTCCCTTCAGCCTGAGGCTTATTCATTTCACTTTTGGTGTGAAAGGCTTTTATATTTTGCCAAAAATAGAACTTAGCGTTAGTTCTGGCAGGTCACGTGAGTCAAGCTTGCATCAGCTGATCACATCTACCTATAGGAATACGACACCTATCGCGGCATTCCTATATAAGCTGTATTCAGTATTATTCAGCAGCTTTTCAGCTTGCTTCGGAGCAAATTACCCTCCTCCATCCCCAGCTCCACCTTTCGCCACAGTTAGGACTTCGCTTTCTGATATTCCTTGCTAATCAGACTCCTTTATCTTGAATAAAGTGTTACACTTAAATATCATTGAGTACATTAATGATATCTGCCTTGTTCTGTTCTGTTAACCCTGGGGGGGTTATTATTGCTGCTCTCCCTGCTCATTCATGACAGGCTGCATGGATGGGCAGGGAAGTGTTTTGCCCAGAACAGAACCATACCGCCAAACCAAACTTTATGCTAAGTATCTGTCATTTTGACGATAGTGGTCCTGACAGAAATATAACTTTTTTATTTTAAAAACAAACAAGCAAGCCCTGTTCAGATTTAAAAGTAATGCAAAAGTAACGTAACGCATTACTTTCCATAAGAAGTAACTAAGTAACGTAATTAGTTACTTTTTTATGGAGTAACGCAATATTGTAACGCATTACTTTTAAAAGTAACTTTCCCCAACACTGAAGGTAACTATATTAGCGTCCACACCAGCGGACGATATCGTCTGTTTATTCCAAGCGCACACTCCTCTCCTGCTTTAAATCCTGAAGTTGTCCTCATTATAGCAGGGTTGATTCTAATTGGCTGTCAATGTTTTTATCGTTCATCAACTGGAAAAAATCGTTCTGAAAGTGATTCCAACGATATCATTTCTCTGTGCCTTTATCGTTATAGCTGTGGGGTGGACTCTGCTATTCTTTAATATTGAGAACGATTTTTAGAACTATATCTTTATCGTTATTTTTATAGTTGTGAAAAGGCCTTAAGAGTAGTTTGAAACAGGAATGAAGCTGCCAAGCTAACAGTGAACGTTCTCACAAGGTTCACTCCAAGTTATGAACAAGCGTTTTTCCAGTAATAATATAATAATAATATGAATAAGAATAAAAATGTTAATAGAACGTCCATTTAAAGTTATCTGGTCTTTAATAATGTTCTTAAAAGGTTAGCACAAAAACATTTTTTGTGCATCTGTCATGGAACTTTTGTTTTCTGAAACATTTTTATAATGATACTACTTGTTTCATAATGTTCAGAAAAAATATTATCAATGTTATAAAATGGAAAACCAAATAAAAAAAGTTTTTTTGGGACATTTTAAAAACGATGTCGTGAATGTTGAGAGAACGTTTTCATGACTTCACGGGAACACTAGAAAAATGTTCCAAGAATGTTTGTAAGCTGGGTACTGGTTCCTATGCTATTATAAATATATACAACAATTAGTGAGTATGAACAGTGCACAAGCGTAACGAACCTTCTTTTAGAAGCCAGCCCTCTCTGTCAGGATTAAAGAAGGTGTGAGTGAGATCATTGCCGTCATCTTCTGGGATCTTAAAGGGTTCGTTCTTAATGCTTTCATAAAGTTTCTACAGGATGTTTCAATAAAGAGAAATTATTAACACTTGATCATTGAATAAAACAAAATTATGACTCCAACAATGGATTATCAAGCATTGCTCTATGAATGAAAAAAATATATATATTTAAAAAAAATTGCTATAAAATAACTAAAAATAATAATATAATTATGTTTTCCTTGAAAATGTTCAGGACTGTTCAAAATGTTATTTATTCCTTTCATATTATCACATATACTGTTTGGTCTGGTAAACTTGTGTAGAAAAATTGGACCCTATGACGTCTCTCACCTCGAGTAGTTCATCAGGAAGATCTTCTCCATGGTTGATTCCTCTGTTCATGCTGATGAAACGTTCTAGTGTGGTCTTGTCTTTCACATTGGGGTTGTGCAAGCTTGTGTTAAGCATGATGATAGCGAAGGAAAGGATGTAACAGGTGTCTGCAACACACAAATACACACGTTTTCAAATGTCTACATGTAAGTAATCTATAGCAGTGGCTCTCAAGTAGTTTTACTTCAGGACCTAGATATTAATGCCTTTAAAATCAAACACTGAAATGTATTAATATTACCATGAATTGCATATAGGCCCAACAATTATTAACAAGACATAGGCTGCACAGGGAATCACAACCATTTTGGTTTCTAAATGTCTCTTGAATTTAGATGTTTTCTTTCTTTTGGCAGTCAAACACAAAACCTGTCCTCCAAATACAGTGGCAATCTACCTGTGGACTGAAAAACCCCCGCATTACAGGTGCAGTACCGCAGAGCAAAGGCCTCCATCATGCGGTCGATCTTCTGAGCCTCACCAGGTAGACGGAAGCTCCACAAGAACTGCCTATGTCCACAATCAAACAATCCCCCCAAAATGGATTATTATCTGAAAATGTATATGGGATGATATATGGGAATGAAACAGGAAGAAGAGAATCTCGACTCACCTCAAAGCCTGAACCAGATTAAGATTTGAGAACTCGTGAAGGTGAACAAAAGCCTGCAGGATCTGAAGGTGGATCTCCTCCCTGTGGATACAAAAAGGAACAAACTTTTTTCTATATCAAAGCCACAAGCAGTATGTGCCACAAAAACATCCTCATCCTCATCATCATACCTTTCTCCTAAAAAGTTGCCAATAGCCGTTTTATTGAGGCCTTCCTCTTTATAGAGGAACTCCGCCACAGCCTCTGGTTTCCACTCCAAAAGCTCATTATCCACTAGGTACTGTATACCCTGGAAATAAACACGCACAATTAACCTCAATGAAATTCCCACAGACCATTGGCACCACTGTTACCAAACATTCATTAAGAAACAGGATATAAGATACAGATCATGACACATGATTTGCTGTTGGTCTAACAACTACATCAGTTTCAGATTTTATTAGTGAAATGCACAAACATTATCTTTTGTATGCAGGTTTCATATTAGTAGGGGGGATGCTTTTGTGAAAAATGATCAAAACTGGACTAGTAAAGCAGTTGTTGTTTTTACTGACCATTTATACCGAGCTACTCGGAAAATGCAGTGCAGCTTCAGCTCACTTGTTCTACAGAAAGCACAGGATGTGGTTCTATCTTTCTCTGTCTCTTTCCACCCCCTCTTCCTCTAACCTAGTTTAGCTGAATCTTCTTATAGTTGTGAAGCTGTTGCCCAACATGCATTACGTTGTTGCGCTGCATGCAACTCAAATGATTCATGGTTCATACCTTTTTTGGGTCCATGTTAAATTTCTTTTTTCCACACTGGATTCTCTTGTTCTTCATAACATTTTTACTAGAGGAAAATTAGAAAATTGGCATTATGACAAAAATGAAATGCTTCAGAAAACATTTCCAGCATATCATGACAATATAGTGTTGATTCAGCTAAATCATGATGTGAGTGCGTAGTGGCTGATGCAAATAACCACATCTCATCATTTTCTGTGGCTAGCATGTCCACATATAAAATTAGCAATGACACACCTAGAGCTAAAGCTCTTCTCGTCAAATTGATACCAAGAAACAGGAAACAGATACAAGCCCACGCTCAAAGATGGTGTTTTGTGATGTGCAAAAAAACTGAACCTGAAAATGTGAACCGTGCATTTGTGGCAGAATTCAGTTCAAGGAAGATACTGCAGCTTCTAATGCACATGAAAGTATTATGCATGTACACACATGGCATGTACTGTTAAATAAAATACTAAAATAAATTAGCACCTTTTCGTGACTAGTGACTATGGACTGCACATTAAGTTTGAAACCCTAATCTACTGTTACGTGCTTGGCGCTAGTTCAGTTTTAGGAGACATATTCATAAACATGGATTCAGATTACTATAAGAAAGAGGTTATTTTATTTTATTAGACATTCTAACCTTAATCTAAACAACAAATAGTATAAACCCAAGGGACATATGTGAACATTATGAAAGTGGATATGAAAATGACCACAATGATTAAACGCTGTCATAAAGAGCAGTGCAATACAGAAAGATACTACACAGCGAAAATATTATGTAGGAAATGTCCAAATGCTGGGTTTATCGATTTTATTTTCTAGTTGCTATGGTAACTCAGAGCTGAGTGATAAAGGTGAATACTCACTTCTCTTCATCGGCCTCCATCGTTTGAATTTCTGTCATCATGTTTTCGATCTCCAGCCTGAGTTTCTGCAAGAGTGAAGAAATTGATCAGCCAAAGCTTTGTCTTAACTTGATGACATATAGTTTACAAATACTGCATCATGTGCTTCACAAAGTTTTGCAAGACATTTTTCTGGCAGAAAATGGTATTTATTTGATTAAAACCCTTTACTATACAGTACTATATGCAAAATGATACTATAAAGCCATATACCTGAATATCATCTAGAATCACATGCTTATGGACGTCAGTCTGCCTCTTGTCATTTGAATTGAAAGCTAAAGGTGCTGAAGATGACATGGGAGCACAAATAGATCAACAGTTAGCAAGAGTCTCACATCAGATCCCTGATCCCACACTCATGAAGAGAAGGAATTGCAAAATAGAGAAGGAGAATAACCTAAAGTGCAAACACAGCCCATATTTCTCAGCTAAATATATCTCTGCTACTTCAGTTTTGGAGAACTGCCCCACATAGGATGTATTTTGGTCTATTGGTGGTTGCATTTACACAACACTGAAGCTTCTCTGGATGCAATCACTCAAAATATTAATAATACATTTCCCACAGTGATTGTGCTATGGAATAGCATATGATTTTATTGTAAACTATCATTAAGTCTTGGTTTGCATTTACAGTTTAAAAGCTATCCAAATGTTGCATTATATTTGTATTTTTAAAACTAATTTCTGTTGCTTTAATATCACACATAGGCTTTTACAAAAAGTTCAACGAGGAAGTTTGGATGAAGGTCATATCACAGGTGTCCCACTACAGACGCAATAGGATGTTTTGCCTTAAAAGTCCCTTATTCACAGTTGAGCTCAGAGCCAGAAGTTATACAGCAGTCTCAGACCTTAAGAAAATGATTAAGGAAGAACATACCTTTCCCCCAGAGGAAGCTGTCCTTTCTTTGGGTTCCCATGCTGGTTGTGCTGCAGGGAGACTGCATTAAAACAGGAAGATCAGATCAGTCAGTGCACAAACACAGATCAGCGCATACCAAGAAAAGTGTTAAATCTGGAAGTACTGGAAGTACTATATTACATAACAGACTGTATTAAAATGACTAAAATATTATGATGATATCTTGATGATGTCAGTTTTTCAGCATACAGATATATAGGCATATGTTCTTAAAAAAATGTTAATATGGAAAAAAAAATAGTAATCCCAGCAACAACCTAACTGACGCAAAATAAGACATAAGTAGCATAATAAACCTCTTAAAAGCGATTACTATGACTGGTGAGAGGTTATGGAGGCATAAGGATGTAAAACTTCTTTCTTACAATAAGAAACGATACAAAAATGATGGAAACGCATACCTTCATATGTGTAACTCAGTGAGCAGGTAGTCGGAGTCGTACAGTACGAATGTAAACGTGAACTGCGCTTTAATTGATGAAGAAGCGCTGTGCTCTTGCGCGAGGAGGGTGACGTCACGGCAATGAATGGCAGCTGAGCTCCGAGAACTGCTTTCCTCAGCGTTTCCTCTCCATTTCACAATTTTCTTTTCTTTCACAAATGGCCATTAGATTTTTATCACATTTCAATTCAGAGAATGCACTGACAAATACATGAGAATCTTCCTCCCAACAGTTTAAAAAAAAGGCTAATAAATAGTCAGTTATGATACATTCTAATTTGTCAATAAACTACTCTAAAGGTCCAATCTTTCTTTCTCTGTATATTTAACGTTTAGTAGTCATTCTGTAGCCTACTTATCAATTCAAGCATGGATCACACAAAAGCAGGTTTTCAGTTACCAATGCCATTACAGAATTGAAAAACGAGTATGATATGGTATATGGTTTACATTAGGTTACTGATGTGACTGGAAACTGCATTACATGTTAGTGCACATTAGTTTGACAATAGCATATGTAAGTATTACTGAGTACTTTAGTGCTAAAACTTTTTTTCCTTTGAGGGACATGTTACTAAGTGCACTTTAAATGGTCACTCTCACTGATGATTCGACATTGCCCTCTTGTGGACTGTAATGCATGTAACGCACTGATATAGAGCGCGTTCGTCTCTTCCACTTAAAAGTTGAATACTTCCTCATATAGTTCGACACTACACAGACACGTCCAAAACTGTCACAACCATATGAGCGAGTGCGCACTGCGCAGATGAGAGAGAGAGAGAGAGAGAGAGACTGAGACTGAGACTGAAGAAGCAAATCTGTTTCCTGTATTACAACTTGGTTCCTTAACAGTTGTTTTATAGCGGCAGCCGGCAAAGTTTGTCAAAAGTATCGGAAAATGCAAGCAATAAAGTGCGTGGTGGTCGGAGATGGGTGAGTGAAGAGTTTATTTTTTAAACTGATTTATTTATTCATATCTGTTTTTCACCGGTTACCTTCAAAGGTGTTTGTAAACACCATGGTTTATATTTTCTTGTATTTTTAAATATTCATTTGAAACTGGATTGATAGCAGTTATACCGTTTTCAAGGGTACTGCAAATATCTTAAAAGCACTTAATTGGATCTACTTCGTCTGTAGATTAGTTTTAATTTCCTCATTTGTCACGTGAGATACTTTGTATTTTAGTTTTTATAGCCTCAGGGTCAGGGGTGCTAAATCTAAAATGCCATGCCTGAATACACTTTATCTTCATATATCTTTCTCTTTTGGGACACAAAATAACCTATCTACAGGTTTTGTGATTTAACTGCTCTAGACAGTTGTGTTTGGCTAGAAGAGATGTGCAGCATTGGGCTGACAGATTGGGGGTCACAGAGACATTCATGGGCAAGTTAATACACAGAAGGAAGAGCATCTTCTGGCTTGTACCATTCCTCTGGTAGTGTGCAGGAAGTTATGCCACACATAATACATGTCAACTGATTTTCATCAAAAAAGGAAACAGCAGTTGCACATGGGTCACATTCTTATGAAGCTATAGTTTTATTCTGTGAGCGACAAGATCGTGATGAGAATGTTATGAATACAGTGATTAATACATACTTTCAGGGAAGGATTTCGTATTTGCTTTGTTAATAGATTAAAATAATCACTTGTTTATTATTATTATTTATTTATTTAACAATTATAATTATTTTTAATCTCTTTGTTTTAAGGAAAGAAAACAAAAAAGTGTGTGATGTGTGCAAGTTTATAAACTTGTGTGGATGACACTTGTTGCAGGATAGAAGTCTTAACTTGTGAGTCCTTTTTTCCTCAGTATTTATTTTTAAAAGTTAGATTAATAATATTTTTAAAAAGTATTTATTATTTAGACCCTTTTCTGGGTCTGATGTTGATGGAGCCGTTATTTAAACTTTACTGAAGGGCCTGTTGTGGTACAGAAGTCAAAAATATGTTTGGAAACATTGGCTTCGACAACTGGGCACTTCATTAGGGTGTAAACATTTGGGCTGTTACTAGTGAACGAAGCATGTTTCCCATGAATGATGCATCACAGCGGTGCAAGGGATACAAGAAGTATCTTTCATTGTGAGAGTGCGGCCATACAAAGTCTAGTCATGCAGTCAAAATGGCATCTTTTAGTCTGGTTTATTATTTAGTCCTTTATTGCTTTAGACCCAAATATGTCAAGACTAGTTTGCTTTCTGTTAAGATTTGTAACCATAAACACAAATAAATATTTTAGGTGTTTCTAGAGTATATGCTGACCTGCAGACAGTGATGATTCAAGATGGAGGATGAGATGGCTCTGAAACATGTGAGTCTGAAGCTGCTTTTCGGAAAAGTGGGAGGGGGGATTTGCATAGGAACGTAATATAAGGTTTTGATTTGCAGCATCACTTTATCTCATCTGCTTTATATAATGCAGTGAGACAGAACTGGAAAATAAAAGTGATGCTGCTGATGAACTTCAGATCTGGAAGCAGAGCGGTATGCTGATGCAACAGTTATTAGGGACATAGGCTGAAGGTTTAAAGTGTTGACAATGTAATTCATGATTGACATGTATCAAAATGCACTGTTTATGCATTGTTTTTTGGCCAAGTTAAGTGCAACATCTAACATGGCGAATGGCAGCAGGGGAGATGTGCTTTCGCTTTGAGGATATCCTGTTAAAACCCTGTGCACAGCTCTCCATTTTGAAGCTGCTAACTTCCTCTTGCATTTGATGCCGTGACCCAGCTTCTGAAGTTCCTTATATTGCTCAAAGATTAACGGGGTGCATATTCCTCCTTTTACACACTGACAGAACAAATTGTCCAAAAAATGAACATTCTGTTATTATTTACTCATTCACCCATTAATTACATTTGAAAAATCTTCATATAGATATTTTTTATACAGTGATAGTTCAACGTGACCACAACATATCCAGCTGCAGCAAGGACTAAAAAAAGCATAATTTAAAACCACAATAATTTAGTCCACATTAATTGTGCGCTAGTTTTGCTCTCATTATGTTTGGTTATGACACTGGAGAACAAAGGCGAATATTATCAGAGACAACAACTTCAATCTGGTTTATTCCTCACACAAATCTTGCCTTCTGAATGCTTTACATCTAGTGTAATATAATGCTTTAGTAGACAGTCTGTGGTCACTGTGAGCTGTCATTGTATGGAAAAGACTTATGTGAAGATTCTTATTATTTTGTGTGTGTTCCACTTCTTTACTAGTCATGCTCAACTACTGATAAATATTAAAACCTCTAGAATTCAAACTTACTAAATTGTTATGTACATCATAAATGGCCACACTATACTTTTTAATCCATTGACTTCCATTCATATGCATGCAAATGCAGCTATTGGAAATGCAACTCATGTGAACCAGATTTGGGTGAACGCTGAACTGTGAATTGTGTCACGTGAAGATGTGTGACTGATAGAAGATTGATGTGTCACGGTGTGACCCCTTAGCTGAATTACAAGTACTTAAACGTAAAAGCTGCAGTGTAGCAGTAATGTGGAGTAGATTGTATTTTTTACATTTTGTATTTAATATTATTTGTAATATGTTGATTGCATGTCTTTAAGAAGGATGCCATAGTGTGACATCATATCACAACCTTTGCAGTGTCTAAAGAAATTTTGCATGCACAGTGCATCAGTCCTGTTATATAAAAGATTCACATGATTGTGTATCATGCACTTGGGTGTGTTTAGAACTTTACAACTGTAAATCAATTTCAGATAACTGAGTGAACAACGATAAACAAAAACAAATCACAGTATGTCAGGGCAATAATTCAACAATTTATTTTCCCATTCAATGAAACCGAATGTAACCCCAAATTTTTTTTTTTCATATATATATTTGTTCATGCATGTGTCAACACTAACCCTGCAGCACTTTGATTTTTTTTCTTTCTTTTTTTTGTTTTGTTTTAACCCTGATGCTATCACACACCGAGTTCTCTGAATTGGCATGACTTCCAGGTGGACATCTTATACTGTTCCTGACACAAATGACTGTCTTCTGAGTATCAGTTTCTGTATAAACTCTTGCTTTCTGCGGAAACCAGCTCTGCTAAAACACGAGGCCCTGCAGTTTTATATGATCAGCTCAAGATCTGTAACCCACAAGAACAAGACATTTACACACAAATGGCTATCACATTGTTGTTTGCTCATGTTTAATCAAAGAGAGAGATAGAGCATGAAGAAGTTGAAGCGACCAAGGGCACATTTTCAAAGACACACTTCAAAAAGAGGCTTGCCATCTCTCTTCCTGGCTGACACCACCCAACTTCCTGTCATCCTGTCACGACAATGCCAGGCCCCATACTGAGATTTCTCTTGCTCTTTTTCTCTCTGAATCTGTCTCTCTCCCTGTATCTATCTATATCTGATTCAAAACTTCAAAGAGCTTCAGAAAGCACCTCTTAACAGTGATCTCCCACTGTTTTCTAATTATGTTTTCAGCACACTGCCTCCAGTGTGTACTGAAATTTGTGTAGATTAAAATGTATTCAAGTATGCTTAGTGGTGAAGGCATGTTTGATTTCCACAGTGGCACTACTCACAGACTCAGTTCTGTTAATATTACATTATTTCGTCATGGCTTGTCAAAATGCATTACAGAAATTTTATGTGGACTTTTTCTGTTTTTGCTGTTGACTCATGGCTTATAGTGCACAATACATCAGAGCCCAGCCCTTCAGTCAAGTGCACACAGGTCTGGATAACTCAAACGACATTTGGTTATTACCATGTGGGTCTATGTATGTGTTTTTCCATGTTTTTTTTTTTAATGCGAATGAGGCCAAGAGAGAGAAATCAAGAAGTGAGTGTAATAAAGATAGCAAATAGTTCTGATGTGACTGAATGTGTGTAGCCTGAAGTGTGTGATTTTGACCTTGCCGTTGGGTAGCTCCAGTGTTTCTTGATGTGAGGGAAATGTAGCCACAGGCTCCTGAATACCAGCATGCCTCTCTCTCGCTGCCTGCAAGCATCAACATGTGCTCTACTTGAATTTGTACGGTCATACACACTTCTTTCAGCCCATCTATGTATTTGCTGCTTCAGGTGATCTGTTTTCATACCAAATGTCATCTTCTCTTTTTGAGTTAATGTAAGCATGCACAATTGTTTTGAGGTAGTTTGTGTTGCTCTCCGGTCTGCTGTCACAGCACTGGATGTATTGTAACTATCACTGGATCTGAGTGAGACAGTTTTTTTTCCTAATAAAATGAAAGAATTTCTGAGTATATACAATTCCACTGTTCCATTGGTAATACAGTATGACCCGTAAAAGGTTAAACATCAAGGAATTTTATGAGAAATAACTGAAATAATCGAGCAGCAGAAATGAAGGCTACTAAAAGATAAAAATGCATAAATTAAATAATTATCATCCTGGCAATAGCTAATGCCACCCTTATTTTACACAACTTTGAAAGTCTTCAGATTGCTGTTCTTTTCACAGCAATTGCGATTGTCGTCACAGATGTCATTTACAGTCAACATATTTCACACTTATATTGCAGCTCTAGACATTTAACCTGTTATGCCGCCCAGATTCTACAACAGGAGTGCAAAACTCATGGGACTAAAAAATGCAAACTTTTGAAAACTGGTTTCAAATTCGCAAGTTTTGGAAAATTATCCTGTTATCATTCTTGTGTAAACTACAAAAACGCGAATTTGTGAAACCTCTGACATCACCAATTATGGGTCTGACATGCATAATACAGCAAGTCTTTTTGCAGAGCCACGTGAATGGGGATTGTTTTGACAACATTGTAATCTGTATGCAAAAAAACACAAGGGAAAATCTTTTGCATTTTAAGTACGTTGTTGTGTAAATGTACGCTCAGTTCACAGCCCTGCAGTGTTTGGTTTCAAACCTAATTCACGAGTTCGCCTGCCCATTCAGTCTTAATAGTTAATGGTAAACGAACTTGGCTTGATGGCCTCAACCCATCTCCCCCATTGCGATACTACATAGAGGGAGAATAACAGAAATATGGGAGAAAGAGATGGGGAGGTGGAGGGATGCTGAAAGAATTGTCACTGGGACGGCGCAATGACTGCTGCTTGTATAGGCTCGTAATGATAATTGACAGGACTGAATGATTAGGCTCCTCCCAAACCAATGTTTGGAACTTTATTTAAACACACCTGATCCACCTAATCAAGTCATTCAGGTTTATTTGAAAACTACATAGTATGTGTGTCGGACAAGGTTAGAAAATAAACTCTGCATGGCTGTGGCCCTCCAGGAACTGAGTTTTTCACCCCTGCACTACACGATTTTTGCCCTGTTTTGGACATCGCAACAAAAATGACATCGGTGACTGTACACCAGACCAGAGGTCACCAAACTCAGTCCTGGAGGGCCGGTGTCCTGCAGAGTTTAGCCCCAGCGACCAAGGGCACATTTTCAAAGACACACTTCAAAAAGAGGCTTGCCATCTCTCTTCCTGGCTGACACCACCCAACTTCCTGTCATCCTGTCACGACAATGCCAGGCCCCATACTGAGATTTCTCTTGCTCTTTTTCTCTCTGAATCTGTCTCTCTCCCTGTATCTATCTATATCTGATTCAAAACTTCAAAGAGCTTCAGAAAGCACCTCTTAACAGTGATCTCCCACTGTTTTCTAATTATGTTTTCAGCACACTGCCTCCAGTGTATACTGAAATTTGTGTAGATTAAAATGTATTCAAGTATGCTTAGTGGTGAAGGCATGTTTGATTTCCACAGTGGCACTACTCACAGACTCAGTTCTGTTAATATTACATTATTTCGTCATGGCTTGTCAAAATGCATTACAGAAATTTTATGTGGACTTTTTCTGTTTTTGCTGTTGACTCATGGCTTATAGTGCACAATACATCAGAGCCCAGCCCTTCAGTCAAGTGCACACAAGTCTGGATAACTCAAACGACATTTGGTTATTACCATGTGGGTCTATGTATGTGTTTTTCCATGTTTTTTTTTTAATGCGAATGAGAGCAAGAGAGAGAAATCAAGAAGTGAGTGTAATAAAGATAGCAAATAGTTCTGATGTGACTGAATGTGTGTAGCCTGAAGTGTGTGATTTTGACCTTGCCGTTGGGTAGCTCCAGTGTTTCTTGATGTGAGGGAAATGTAGCCACAGGCTCCTGAATACCAGCATGCCTCTCTCTCGCTGCCTGCAAGCATCAACATGTGCTCTACTTGAATTTGTACGGTCATACACACTTCTTTCAGCCCATCTGTATTTGCTGCTTCAGGTGATCTGTTTTCATACCAAATGTCATCTTCTCTTTTTGAGTTAATGTAAGCATGCACAATTGTTTTGAGGTAGTTTGTGTTGCTCTCCGGTCTGCTGTCACAGCACTGGACAGTTTTTTTTCCTAATAAAACGAAAGAATTTCTGAGTATATACAATTCCACTGTTCCATTGGTAATACAGTATGACCCGTAAAAGGTTAAACATCAAGGAATTTTATGAGAAATAACTGAAATAATCGAGCAGCAGAAATGAAGGCTACTAAAAGATAAAAATGCATAAATTAAATAATTATCATCCTGGCAATAGCTAATGCCACCCTTATTTTACACAACTTTGAAAGTCTTCAGATTGCTGTTCTTTTCACAGCAATTGCGATTGTCGTCACAGATGTCATTTACAGTCAACATATTTCACACTTATATTGCAGCTCTAGACATTTAACCTGTTATGCCGCCCAGATTCTACAACAGGAGTGCAAAACTCATGGGACTAAAAAATGCAAACTTTTGAAAACTGGTTTCAAATTCGCAAGTTTTGGAAAATTATCCTGTTATCATTCTTGTGTAAACTACAAAAACGCGAATTTGTGAAACCTCTGACATCACCAATTATGGGTCTGACATGCATAATACAGCAAGTCTTTTTGCAGAGCCACGTGAATGGGAATTGTTTTGACAACATTGTAATCTGTATGCAAAAAAACACAAGGGAAAATCTTTTGCATTTTAAGTACGTTGTTGTGTAAATGTACGCTCAGTTCACAGCCCTGCAGTGTTTAGTTTCAAACCTAATTCACGAGTTCGCCTGCCCATTCAGTCTTAATAGTTAATGGTAAACGAACTTGGCTTGATGGCCTCAACCCATCTCCCCCATTGCGATACTACATAGAGGGAGAATAACAGAAATAGAGGAGATGGGGAGGTGGAGGGATGCTGAAAGAATTGTCACTGGGACGGCGCAATGACTGCTGCTTGTATAGGCTCGGAATGATAATTGACAGGACTGAATGATTAGGCTCCTCCCAAACCAATGTTTGGAACTTTATTTAAACACACCTGATCCACCTAATCAAGTCATTCAGGTTTATTTGAAAACTACATAGTATGTGTGTCGGACAAGGTTAGGAAATAAACTCTGCATGGCTGTGGCCCTCCAGGAACTGAGTTTTTCACCCCTGCACTACACGATTTTTGCCCTGTTTTGGACATCGCAACAAAAATGACATCGGTGACTGTACACCAGACCAGAGGTCACCAAACTCAGTCCTGGAGGGCCGGTGTCCTGCAGAGTTTAGCCCCAACTTGCCTCAACACACCTGCCTGGACATTTCAAGTATACCTAGTAAGACCTTGATTAGCTGGTTCAGGTGTGTTTAATAAGGGTCGGAGCTAAACTCTGCAGGACACCGGCTCTCCAGGACCGAGTTTGGTGACCCTTGCTGTACACACAGGAATGAGGATCGCTATGTTTGAAGTATCAATGAGACTAATACTCATTGTCTAATGCTTGCCCCGCCCTCGCTTTCTTCCAATTGGTCCAGTATTTTGAAACTGGCAGCTGCGCCGGCGTTCAAAATTGAAGTTCTTCAATGCTGCAATTATGAGCAAAACGCTGAAAAGTGAATGCCGCGCATAGGTAAATAAAAACTTCCGTCTAGCGTATGTTTATGAACAACTAAAAAGTTGTGCAGTGGCATGCAAAAACTAATTCTGTGTGAACCGGTCCTGAGTTAGTTTAGCTTTGAGCATTGAAAAGCAGTACTACAGACAAAGTGAAGGCAGAATCTCACCTTTCATGTCTAGTTATTGCTGTATGCGGTAATGCCTTGTTCTTGAAATATGACCACGTACAATGTTCTTTGTGATTGAGAACAAATGTGTGAATTCACTATGGAAGGACAGTACACCTGTTCCTCTTATTGGAAGATGGTTACAGATACCTAGCATTCTTTGAAGTAATTTTAGCAGCATGTGTTTTACTGAGAGTACATTATTTTGTTTGTTTTCCAGCAATCTGAAGGATAACTAAATGTCTGTTTTCTTCTTTGTTGTTTGTATTTTTCAGAGCTGTGGGAAAGACCTGTCTTCTCATCAGCTACACTACCAATGCTTTCCCTGGGGAGTACATTCCCACAGTGTGAGTACCACAACAATTTGAAACGTTTGTGTTTTTATGCTGAACTTTACATTCATGTCGAAATATTGAGAGATTGTGTGGGTTGTGTACTTTCCCTCAGGTTTGATAACTACTCAGCAAATGTTATGGTGGATAGCAAACCAGTCAATCTGGGCCTTTGGGATACAGCTGGACAGGAAGACTATGACAGACTGCGGCCACTGTCCTACCCTCAGACGGTACACTCCAGCATAAACATTTAGTGGGACACGTCCCCTTAAAGATTTAAAACAGTGATCAATCATTGTTTTTTTCAGTGACAGATTTTAAACTTTGCGTGTGGTAACATTTTTTTATATTTTTAAAAGAAGTCTCTTATGCTCACCAAGGCTGCATATTTTCATAAAAAATAAAGAAAAATAGTAATATCTTAATATGAATACAATTTAAAATAGCTGTTTTCTATTTTAATATATTTTCAAAATGTAATTTATTTTTGTGGTGGCAAAACTGAATTATCAGCAGCCATTACTCCAGGCTTCAGTGTCGCATGATCCTTCTGAAATTATTTCAATATGCTGATTTGCTGCTCAAGAACCATGGATTCATCAAATGGTCCATCAAATGAACAGCATTTATTTGAAATATATTTTGTAGCATTATAAATGACTTAACCGTCACTTATAATCAATTTAATGCTTCCTTGCTGAAAAAAAGTATTAATTTCTTTAAAACAAAATCTGACCACAAACTTTTAAACAGTGACATTTCTTCAGTTCATTCATCAAATGTCATGTCCTCTGATGGTATTTTGCAGGATGTGTTTCTCATCTGTTTCTCTTTGGTGAGCCCAGCATCGTTTGAAAACGTCAGAGCCAAGGTGAGTCCTTATGGGTGCTTTAGTCTGGGTCTTAATGGAATACAAGCACAGTCACACCAGCATGAGCCTACAGACAAAATCCAGTAGCAATCAACAACATCCACATGCACAGTAACCCGCTGCCAATCTATGCATGCTTACAACATTCCCAAATGCACATACCCTCATGCATGCGCATAAACACTTGCTCTGCATTGGGCTGACATTAATTACAAACATTCACTGGGTGCAACAATCATATTCATATGGAGATAAAGTGGACATGAACTAAACATCAGCTGCTATTAAAAAAAAAAATGTTGGCCTTGTGAGTATTCAGACATTCACAAATGAAGGTTCCATCAGTGGCATTCAGCTGTTTTAAAAAGAAAGTGGTTTGTGCTCAGGAAGCATTTATCACACACAGCATCGTCTTTACCTGTATGTTTTCCAGCCAGCCAAAAGATTAATTCAGTAGAGACTCTATTTAGTAAGTTATTTATCTACCTCACACTCACAAACCCAACCTAAGGGAGTATAATAACAGTGCTAGCAGCTCGGCTGACCTTGACGTATTCTCCATTAATGCAACTGTAGATGCCTGACAGATACACACCACTTAGTGCCCTGCTACAGTTAGCGTGTTTAAACTGCCTCTATTTCACCCTGACAGAGAGCATTTTCAAGAGTGATCCCCAAAGGGAAAACAGTTTTATAAGTCAAAATGATGGTTCTCTGCTAAGTGTGTAGTGAATATAATCCAGTGTCCTGGGGCAAAAAGAGATTGTATTGTTGTCAAGGGTTCAGGTGATGTAGAAAGGTTCAGGAAGGCTGGTTAGGTCACCTTTGACTCTGGATTGTGATTCTGGGATGACATCTTGTATTACTGTGGTACTTGCTCTTTACTCCCTTAAGCCATTTGGATTCTAACAAAGCAATGTAGGGTATACTGCTGAAAAAGTTTATTGATTGCAGGATCTGTGTTTTCACCAAAGTGCAATTTGACTGAAGAAATGAAAAATGAAATCGTGAAAAAATTATTTCATTTTCAATACAATCAAAAACTAAGACGCAAGACGGCAAGCTGCATTTGAATGAAACGAGAGAGCGCCTCTGCGGTGATAAAAGAGACATGGGGCGAATTCCAAACAGAAGTGAGCATCCCTATGCCCTACTCCCTTCGAAGGGCAGAGCCCTTGAAGTGTGTTCTTTGAAGGGTGCAGGGTATTACTGTCTCGTATAAGCGTTTGAAACTCCCTCGGCGAAGGGAATGACTGACCAAATGTTACCT
>NW_015505947.1:233886-234242 GCF_001515645.1 Sinocyclocheilus grahami
AAGTGATTTATTATTATTATTATTATTATTATTATTAGGGCTTCATGTTAATGTTAATTTAATGTTTATGCAAAAAAAAGTGCATATAGCTGCTAATTGTATTTGTTGTTCGTTGATTTTCAAATATAAAACTTATTTAAATGTTTTCAGTGTGTGTATCAGTGTTCTTTTTTAACATTTTCATTAACAAAACCGTGATAGTATTGATAATCGTGATGACTTTGGTCACTATAATCATAATATGAAATTTGCATACCGTTACATCCCTAATTCTGTGTTGTTTGGACCCCGACAGTCTTCAAAATATGTCCTTTTGTGTTCTGCAGGGGGGGGGGGGGGTTTGAAAAATTTTCAAA
>NW_015505947.1:234530-244272 GCF_001515645.1 Sinocyclocheilus grahami
GGGGGATTGTAAAGATTTGCACACTTATTTAAATGCATGCTTAAAATATAAAACTTTACAATAAGTTTCAATTTGTTAACATTAGTTAATGCATTGACATGAACTAACAATAAACAATTTTGCAGCTTTTTAAAATATATATGAATGCTAATTTATAAATAGATTATTGCTCATTATTAAATTATGGTTGTTTATAATACACAACAGATTAACTAATATTAATTTATATAACTTAAATGTAAAAAAAAAAAAAAAGTTATAGAAATTGACAAGAAATGCTGTAAAAGTGTTGTTCATTGCTTTTGCTTTAACTAACCAATTTTTACAAAAAATAAAAAAAACAACAGTTTTAACAGCCATTTTGCAAAGTGTTACCTATACAGATTGATAGCAAAACTTTGTATTGTGAATACTGGCTGAATCGAGCTTGGTAAAAAAAAATTGCATTAGTGAGAGCACAAGAACCGCACTGCAGCAGCAAACATACAGCGAACGTACAAAGAGAATTGACAAAAACCAAAAAAAGATTCACATTGTTAAAAGGAATCATGATGATGAAACACAAACAGAAAGCTAGTTTATAATATTGTACCGTTCTAGATTTCTTTTCATTGATAAAGTTAAAATGAACGTGCAAAGAGAAAGAAAGATTATTTTCTGTTGTTGTTGTTATTATGCCAGACCTTATCAAGGCCTCCGCAGCATGTTTAAGGTGCCTGAGATGGAAAGGAAAGCAAATTGTTTGTGATATCAATAATTCCAGAACCACTCTGGGCTTAATCTGGTCCAATGTACATTGCTTAAAATCGGCGGTTGCATAAACAATTACGCAAACAGCCCTTCGAATTCTTATTAAGTTCAAACAATGGCAATCTCATCTCGCCGGTTCCTTGATGCTTTTTGCTTTCACTCCCAATCAAAGACCTTCAGAAGCTTCTTCCACTCTTTTCTTTTTCTACGCTCCCGGTCGTTCCCTTTATTATTTTTACAGTATATTCCTGAGTAGTAACCATGGTAACACTGGCCATATGCAAATGTAGTCTTGATAGATTGTGCAAGGTTGAGGAGACAAATTAAGATCTATTTAAAGTGGGGAGGAAACTGCATACAGTGGATGCACTGGGGGTGGTAAGACGTCACATGGCCTGTGCTCACACCTATATTCGGTAGCAATCACCTGCCATGGAGATGTTAAGTGTGAAGAGATAATTTCTCATTACTGATGTGGGCTGATAGTACCTGAAAATGGGGTGCTGTAATAATCGTTTGCTTTGACTAGATTAGAAAGTGAGGCTTAGAAAGCTGAGTAGAATCCCACCCACCCACCAATCATAAATGCCACTGAAGACATGCTGATTTCTAACGAAGGCCACCATTTTGTGTTTTCCAAGCCCGTTTGAAGTCTCTTATTAATAAGCATGAAGAAAAGAAACATAGATACCTTTAAGTTGCATACAAAAGCCCTAATAATTGAGCCGCTGTAGCTCAAATGTAGGACTGAAAGGGAATGAATGTAGGCTAGTGCTCAGTTTAGAACCTGAGTCATAGAAGTATCAAGGAAATGTTTGTTTACTGTTCTTTTTAAAGTGACATTGTGTGCAGTTTAGCTTGAAGTGCAGTGTCTGTGTTCTGTTTGTCTGCATCTGCTACATGCTAAATTGGTCCAGATTTCTTTGACTTCAGAGATCAAAACATGGCAGTAACAGCATTGCCAATATTAACTTGTTATTTAAGACAGTGTTCGCCGATATAAAACTTGTGTGTCTGTTGGGACACCTATTGACCACTCAAGGTCTGCTCAACATGACTGCATGGGTTGCTCTGTGCAAGAAAACAATTGTGTTTGTGCATGTCAGATTAAAGACAACATTCAGATGCCAGGCCTTGAGAAGTGCAGCAGTTCTTGTGCACCATAAAATGTTCATAAAGCTTTTTCATCTGCTCTGCAGTGACCAAGTTAGAAACAGTTTTTGCTGCATTTTTCACATAGTCTGCACACTTTCTGAGAGACCACTGACATTGTTTATGTGCTGAGCTTTAACCGATGATTCAGTCACAATCTTTTCAATAAAAAGGCCTTGGCACAAAATGACAGGCGTAAAGTGGAACAAACTGAACATGTCCATTAGCGTGTATTGTAGTGTGCATTGGAACTGAAGAACAGACTTGCATAGAGATTGGTAGTGGAAAGGAGCAAGTAGTGAAAGCTCAACTTTATGCAGATGAACAGCTTTGTAGCCCGTGTATTTGACAACAGACAGGCAAAGAAAAATACCACCGCACAGAGTCTAGAGATGGACTGATAAACCGATGTGAATGAACTGTTTTGATCTGCTCCTCTGCTCCCTCTAGTGGTACCCAGAGGTGAGGCACCACTGCCCTTCCACTCCAATTATTCTGGTTGGCACCAAGCTCGATTTGAGAGATGAGAAGGAGACCATCGAGAAGCTGAAGGAGAAAAAACTGGCACCGATCACTTACCCACAGGGTCTCGCATTGGCCAAAGAAATTGGTAAGGTGGCAGGGGTGGATTTGTCCTTTTTACATCACTGGATGACAGTACAGTTCAAAAGTTTGGCATCAGTATTTTTTTTGTCAGAAATTAATACTTTCATTCAGCAAGGATGCATTAAATTGATCAAAAGGGACAGTAAACACATTTGTATTGTTTTTAAAAATTATATTTAAAATACATGATGTTCTTTTGAACTTTCTATTCATCAAAGAATCCTGAAAAATGATTTCCACAAAAATATTAAGCAGCATTTTCAACATTGATAATTAATAATAAGAAGAAATATTTATTGAGCACCAAATCAGCATATTAAAATGTGAATCATGTGACACTGAAGACTGGAGTAATGTTTGCTGAAAATTCTGTTTTTAAAATATATTAAAACAGAAAACAGTTTTTTCAAATTGTAATTATATTTAACAGTATTACTGTTTTTACTGTATTTATTATCAAATAAATACAGCCTTGGTGAGCATAAGACACTTTCAAAAGCATTCAACAATTCTTACTAACCTTTAAATTTTGAACGGTTCTGTATTTGAGTTATATATTTCTGAAATAAGGCATCAACAACAAAAAATGTATTTGTTTTCCACTTTTTGAACTCCAGACTTAAACAGTTTATAGCTGCAACAGTTCCATTGGAAATCTGTTCGTAGAAAAAAAAAAAAAAAAAAGACAGAAAGAGAGAAAAAAATCAGGCTTAAGATACAAGACAAATGCAAACACTTTTTATTGTCTGGTTGCTTTGTAACATATAATTACCACATAGTCTCTAAATACACAAAATTGCAAAGCACTACATATCAGGCTACAGATTTAGATGCTAAATGCAATTTGTTCTCAGTGTGATTTGATCTAGCATTTGGGAGAGCACATGGGCTAGTCCTCCTACATGCTCAGATATGACAGATTTGTGCACACCTAATACACCCAGACATCTGGTGCTAAGTATCCCACTGCTTCGGTATGCATACAAACTATGTTTATAATATATATAGAGAGAAAGGAGGTGTTATTTACAAACCTGATCTGTGTGTTTGTGTGTGAACAGATGCAGTAAAATACCTGGAGTGCTCTGCTCTCACTCAGAGAGGTCTAAAGACAGTGTTTGATGAGGCCATTCGTGCTGTTCTCTGCCCACAGCCCACCAAAGTCAAGAAGAAGGGCTGTGTGCTGCTCTAAGGATACACGGTATGTGTTGTGTGTGTGTGTGTGTGTTTTTAAGGGACAGTAAACACATTTGTATTGTTTTTAAAAATTATATTTAAAATACATGATGTTCTTTTGAACTTTCTATTCATCAAAGAATCCTGAAAAATGATTTCCACAAAAATATTAAGCAGCATTTTCAACATTGATAATTAATAATAAGAAGAAATATTTATTGAGCACCAAATCAGCATATTAAAATGTGAATCATGTGACACTGAAGACTGGAGTAATGTTTGCTGAAAATTCTGTTTTTAAAATATATTAAAACAGAAAACAGTTTTTTCAAATTGTAATTATATTTAACAGTATTACTGTTTTTACTGTATTTATTATCAAATAAATACAGCCTTGGTGAGCATAAGACACTTTCAAAAGCATTCAACAATTCTTACTAACCTTTAAATTTTGAACGGTTCTGTATTTTAGTTATATATTTCTGAAATAAGGCATCAACAACAAAAAATGTATTTGTTTTCCACTTTTTGAACTCCAGACTTAAACAGTTTATAGCTGCAACAGTTCCATTGGAAATCTGTTCGTAGAAAAAAAAAAAAAAAAAAGACAGAAAGAGAGAAAAAAATCAGGCTTAAGATACAAGACAAATGCAAACACTTTTTATTGTCTGGTTGCTTTGTAACATATAATTACCACATAGTCTCTAAATACACAAAATTGCAAAGCACTACATATCAGGCTACAGATTTAGATGCTAAATGCAATTTGTTCTCAGTGTGATTTGATCTAGCATTTGGGAGAGCACATGGGCTAGTCCTCCTACATGCTCAGATATGACAGATTTGTGCACACCTAATACACCCAGACATCTGGTGCTAAGTATCCCACTGCTTCGGTATGCATACAAACTATGTTTATAATATATATAGAGAGAAAGGAGGTGTTATTTACAAACCTGATCTGTGTGTTTGTGTGTGAACAGATGCAGTAAAATACCTGGAGTGCTCTGCTCTCACTCAGAGAGGTCTAAAGACAGTGTTTGATGAGGCCATTCGTGCTGTTCTCTGCCCACAGCCCACCAAAGTCAAGAAGAAGGGCTGTGTGCTGCTCTAAGGATACACGGTATGTGTTGTGTGTGTGTGTGTGTGTTTTTTTCTGTTGAGATGGACGTCAGAGAGGGAGAAGTGCATGCATAAGATTTCAAATGCCACCTGAATTACAGCGAACAGCTTTTTTTCTATTGCTGCTTTGCAGTAGTTGCGACTTACAAACACGCTGCAGGTGGAAGTTAAAGACAGTAATTCTGATTCATGTCAAAGGCTATTTTTAAAGGCTACCTTTTGTTCTTTCTGCCTCTAGATTCTTCACTGTATATCAGGTACCAGAGAAATCCACTGGTTTTCTCCCACAAACCAACAAGGGATGCATTTACATTAAGAAAGCCTTTCTTCTCTTTTTAACTGAATATAACTCTTGAATATGTCACAGTGATGACAATGAAATACTATTGTTGTTGAGAAAATATTTAATCATGTTTTAACTGATGTATTGTGTTATATTGTGACTGGTTGTGTTGGAGTGTTTTTGTTTAGTATGCTGTTGTGTATTGTCTTCTCAAGACAGTATAATACAGATGATCTTCATTTCTGGGCCAAAACAAAAGCACAAGTACTTGCTACACAGAGTTGAACTCAGAGGGGTTTTTTTTGACCTATGAATCACATCCACGGAGTACTTATATAATTATTTTAGGCAACAATGGCAAAAATAAACTCTACAACTCTGTTTCCAGACAGCTGTGTTTTTTTTCTCCATTCACCTGATGTCTTTTTTGCCACACTGAAAATTGTAGAAACAATTGTCACTCAGAAATTGCTAGTAAATCTCATTAAGAAAAGTAGCGGGAACAAAAAAACATATTTTTTTTTTACAGTGCACTCTTGTCTAAAGAATTACAAGACTCATAACACATATATTGTGAATGCATTTTATAACACTTTGACAAAGCCCTTTGATTCAAGTCCTCTAAGGTGCCAATTATAGTTCCTGATGTGATACAGATCAGTGTGTTTTCCCCATTGCGAGCAGAACTACGAATTGAATAGCTTCTCGAATTGCTGAAGTTGTAACAGTAGAAATGTAAACTGTCATTATGATGGCACCATTTCACCTTATCTGTCCTTCCTCTACTGTTAGCTGTGTGGACTTTGTGACAAAACAACACGTCAAACATTGACTTCAATGGGACTGTCGTGAGCTCACATCAAAGTTTTGCCATTTACAGCGAGTCTTGATGTGGCACCCTCTTCATCTCGTAGGTTTAGAAGTAAAGCAGTGTCAGGCCTTTTTCACACTGCAGAGTTTAGGTGCTGAGCCTATTTTTGCCATGTGTGGCATGCTAAACTCGGCACAAAAATCTGCCAAAAAGAGTAAAAAGCAGATGCACGTGACTTTATATCTCAAATTGTGACTTTATTCACCATATTTCATGAATGTGCAAGATATCCGATTCATGAGTCACTATAGGCAAATAAATAGAAAAATAACAAAGTGGGAAAAATATTCACGCTACAAACCATTATGTTTATAATTATGATAGTAAATTCAAATAATATGGGAACAATTACCAGTTTGCACCATCAAGCAAACAAGAACAACAGAAGTTTAAAACGCCCATGCCTCCTCTGATATAAAAATAAGATACATAGATTCTCATAATTTTTGCTTTGTTTCTCAACATTTCTTTTTATTTGTCGCAATGGGACTTTATAATCTACAGATCGTGCGGTGTTACTTTATATTCTACAGTTGTGACTATGACGTCATTCCGACTTTATTTGGCGATAAAACCATTTCCGCAATTGTGTCTGTATTGTGTCCGATTTTATATCTCGCAGTGTAACTCACAATGACCCTTATTCACTCCCTTGGACCTTTTTTTTTAACCAGTCAGTAAATCTGACTGAATCCAGATGATTAAGTATTTATAGCTACATTTTGGGGTTCCATGTAGATGCTTTAACATTTAAATATAAATGTGGCCCCGTCTTATGCAAATGAGATTTCCTCATGCTCAAGATTGTAACATTTATCAATGGCCCACTCCTGGTAGCCATTTTGTAATTTATGGCTTATTAAAATAAATACTCAATGTAGTGATTCAGAAATAACTATAACTATTTTCTGCACATAGCCTCAGCAGTGTGAACACACAATGTTGAAACTAGCCTTATGGTGTTTTCAAATTGGGTTAATGACCCAGTCTCCTGATAAACTGATAGTTAAAGGTCCCATATTGTCAAAACTTCTTGGCTTGAAATTTCTTGGCTTTTTTCAAAATTACTGAGGTCTAGGGGCTATTTAACTACCATATAAGTTTCAAAACAGTCAGTCCACAGTAAAATTCACACAGCCTGCTTAAAGTTCTAGCTATTTTTCACGAACTGTTGTGACCTCCGTAAAAAGTTGACGTCAGAACTACACTGTCACCACCCACAGTCCCACTCTCCTTTTGCCAAACCCCCAGACAACATCACGTTCATGCTTTTGCTGAGCAAGGACAACACGGAAACATGTCGAAAAGGTTAACTTTAACCACGAAACCAGATCAGCCGACCTGTAATGTTACACTCTCACTCAAAGGATGGATGATCTGACAGGATTGTTACTATGAGGTGGATCACATCTAACGTGTAAAGTAAAGACAGGAATCTGCGCTGGTTTGAATGGGCCGCCTCGTTTCCCCTTTGTTTTTTTTTGTTTTTTTATTATGCAATAGAAGAACAGCACATACAATTACAAAGAAAAGTAAGAACAAAAGACAATAAGGGTTACAAACAATACTCCAAAGCATACTATGTTAGCTTATAAAACTTACACCATGAAAGAGTCTTAAATGTAATAGAATTATTAGAGTTTCTTAAAGAGTTTACATACGCATCAAAATCTTTCCTGAAAATAAAAAAGTAGGTAGTTTTCTTTGAAAATGTACACCTATGAATGTAAAATTTAGCAATGATATAGCAATAGATTAATAATAAATTTACAGTGAGAAGGGTCTAAATTCAAAGAGTAACCAAAAAACACAATTTTCATTTTCCCTTTGTTTTGCTGCCTCCAGCTAGAGCTGTGACTTCGCTGACCCTAGTTACCTGTGGTTGGCCTGGCCGTGCGTCACTCAGAAAACAACAGGCCAATCAGAAGAGAGGCTCATGAATATTAATTAGACCAAAATCGACCTGTTCTCAGCAGAGCTCCTGAGAGAGGAGCTGTAAAAATATATTGCGATGGTTTTTGGTACTTATACCGCAAATATATATTCTTAAGGACATCAAAACCTAAAATAAAACTCCAGAAAGGTGTACAATATGGGACCTTTAAGCAGTAACTCAGGATCGATTACCATGACAGAAAGTTGTGGTAATTAGAGGGACAAACCAGGACACAATGAAGTGGAAAATATTAGATATGTTTTGTTTTTTTCTCATGCGGCAAGGTATTTATTTCAGTGACTCACAAAGAAATCTGTATGACTCACATATCACAGTGACTTACAAATAAAGCACTCTTAAGAGGCAGCGATGGGGTCAGTGCAATGACCAAGGAATGGAATCAGATACAAAATAAATAAATAAATACAGAGATGAGAAAAAGAAAGAGAGAAATACAAACACAATCAAGTGGAGTCAAGAGAGTTTATAAATTATGTGCCGACATGTGTGGACGTAAACAGGCTTCAGAGGCCGAGCTGCCTGAGGTATTGCATGATCTTCAGAAACCTCCCGGTCATTCGCAATGCGATGAGACGAGAGAGCAATCCCACGAAGACGCCACCAGAATATCAATCTGTGTGATTGTCTTCCACAGAAAGGAACAAATGAGAAAGCTTCTGGGCAGAAAGTTAGATGGATACATAGGCTACATAAATCGACGGAGTCTGATGACGTGTGACTCATCTCTCATTTCTTGCTCCCACTCTCATTTGTCACTGCAGTGAATGAAAGAATCGGTTTTGATACAAGGGCAATCCATCAGCATCAAATTGCATCTCAGTGCTTGAATTAAGTGTTGTTAAAATTTAATTTTTACTGTTTAATTTAAAAGTAGACTTCTAAAGAATGTATTCATATAGGTGGTCTACCAAAGGGTCAAAATGCCTGCTGCTGTGTCCATGGATTTGCTGATGGTGAAAATCTTCTCAATTTAGTGCGTTGGAAAATGTGTTGAGAACCTGCTGTTCTCTGAGGTACTGAGGTCAGACTTGGTTAAATAAGTGCCAGTGATTGTGGCTCATGTTTCTGTTTGCTCACTGCGCACAATACAATCATTGCCTTCTTTTTTTATTTTTAATCAACATGGTCCACACCAACACATTCTATCCAATACAATGAACAAATGGACAAACTGTGTTTTCACAGTCTTAATCAGCACATGTGCACTGTACCTAATTATGTGGGGGGGTTTATATATTCAATATATATTCAATATATAAATATATTCAAATAGTTATTTTAAATTGTAAAAATATTATAAAATAAATTGTTAAATATTTTTACTGTGTTTTTGATCAAGTAAATGCAGCCTCAAAAACATTTAGAGAAATTTTTGAAAGATTGTGTATAATGACAATATATCTGTAAGGACTATTTATTAAACACTGATCAAACTTTGTGTATTCAGATACACAGTACATGTATATAATATAATACATAAGCCTTGAAAGTTGCACAGCGAAGACCCCATGACATAAAAGTTTGAGTTTTTTGGGTTATGTTTCATGTGATTCTAAATTACCTTTTAGCAGATAGTGTTGAAAATGTCCAATTTTTCTCCTCTGGGGAAAACTGTTGATGACTAATATTATACAACACTATCAAATGCTCTCTAAAATGAGAATGTCACTCTACCTGCAATCAATTAGCAGGCTGCCAATGACACTGTTTTTTTTCCAAATACCCACACTTGCAGTCTTTGCACTTGGCCACTTGATTGCTTAAATGACGTATTTCCTGTATTTGGCCCAAGTGTTCAAGTGAGGATGAAGACCACAAGTGTGTG
>NW_015505947.1:247536-262729 GCF_001515645.1 Sinocyclocheilus grahami
TATGGCAAGAAATCTGTAGACGCGCCCATAACAACAAAAGACAATACTTTATTGAACCTTTTCTGATAAGAAGTGTGCGCTGCAAACACGAGCATTTTTGACAATCCTTTCTGTCCAGTCTGCTCGTTTTATCGCGTTTAACCACAGCTGTCGTCGTTTTTTTGTCTGGCAGTTGCAGCAGATATGCGATCAAATTTCTAATTTGAGGCTGTATTACGTCGATTCTGGCACCCAACATCACAACAAGATGATATTTTAAGCTCCTTATGTAGAGGAATCTGCGCTGGTTTGAATGGGCCGCCTCGTTTCCCCTTTGTTTTTTTTTGTTTTTTTATTATGCAATAGAAGAACAGCACATACAATTACAAAGAAAAGTAAGAACAAAAGACAATAAGGGTTACAAACAATACTCCAAAGCATACTATGTTAGCTTATAAAACTTACACCATGAAAGAGTCTTAAATGTAATAGAATTATTAGAGTTTCTTAAAGAGTTTACATACGCATCAAAATCTTTCCTGAAAATAAAAAAGTAGGTAGTTTTCTTTGAAAATGTACACCTATGAATGTAAAATTTAGCAATGATATAGCAATAGATTAATAATAAATTTACAGTGAGAAGGGTCTAAATTCAAAGAGTAACCAAAAAACACAATTTTCATTTTCCCTTTGTTTTGCTGCCTCCAGCTAGAGCTGTGACTTCGCTGACCCTAGTTACCTGTGGGTGGCCTGGCCGTGCGTCACTCAGAAAACAACAGGCCAATCAGAAGAGAGGCTCATGAATATTAATTAGACCAAAATCGACCTGTTCTCAGCAGAGCTCCTGAGAGAGGAGCTGTAAAAATATATTGCGATGGTTTTTGGTACTTATACCGCAAATATATATTCTTAAGGACATCAAAACCTAAAATAAAACTCCAGAAAGGTGTACAATATGGGACCTTTAAGCAGTAACTCAGGATCGATTACCATGACAGAAAGTTGTGGTAATTAGAGGGACAAACCAGGACACAATGAAGTGGAAAATATTAGATATGTTTTGTTTTTTTCTCATGCGGCAAGGTATTTATTTCAGTGACTCACAAAGAAATCTGTATGACTCACATATCACAGTGACTTACAAATAAAGCACTCTTAAGAGGCAGCGATGGGGTCAGTGCAATGACCAAGGAATGGAATCAGATACAAAATAAATAAATAAATACAGAGATGAGAAAAAGAAAGAGAGAAATACAAACACAATCAAGTGGAGTCAAGAGAGTTTATAAATTATGTGCCGACATGTGTGGACGTAAACAGGCTTCAGAGGCCGAGCTGCCTGAGGTATTGCATGATCTTCAGAAACCTCCCGGTCATTCGCAATGCGATGAGACGAGAGAGCAATCCCACGAAGACGCCACCAGAATATCAATCTGTGTGATTGTCTTCCACAGAAAGGAACAAATGAGAAAGCTTCTGGGCAGAAAGTTAGATGGATACATAGGCTACATAAATCGACGGAGTCTGATGACGTGTGACTCATCTCTCATTTCTTGCTCCCACTCTCATTTGTCACTGCAGTGAATGAAAGAATCGGTTTTGATACAAGGGCAATCCATCAGCATCAAATTGCATCTCAGTGCTTGAATTAAGTGTTGTTAAAATTTAATTTTTACTGTTTAATTTAAAAGTAGACTTCTAAAGAATGTATTCATATAGGTGGTCTACCAAAGGGTCAAAATGCCTGCTGCTGTGTCCATGGATTTGCTGATGGTGAAAATCTTCTCAATTTAGTGCGTTGGAAAATGTGTTGAGAACCTGCTGTTCTCTGAGGTACTGAGGTCAGACTTGGTTAAATAAGTGCCAGTGATTGTGGCTCATGTTTCTGTTTGCTCACTGCGCACAATACAATCATTGCCTTCTTTTTTTATTTTTAATCAACATGGTCCACACCAACACATTCTATCCAATACAATGAACAAATGGACAAACTGTGTTTTCACAGTCTTAATCAGCACATGTGCACTGTACCTAATTATGTGGGGGGGTTTATATATTCAATATATATTCAATATATAAATATATTCAAATAGTTATTTTAAATTGTAAAAATATTATAAAATAAATTGTTAAATATTTTTACTGTGTTTTTGATCAAGTAAATGCAGCCTCAAAAACATTTAGAGAAATTTTTGAAAGATTGTGTATAATGACAATATATCTGTAAGGACTATTTATTAAACACTGATCAAACTTTGTGTATTCAGATACACAGTACATGTATATAATATAATACATAAGCCTTGAAAGTTGCACAGCGAAGACCCCATGACATAAAAGTTTGAGTTTTTTGGGTTATGTTTCATGTGATTCTAAATTACCTTTTAGCAGATAGTGTTGAAAATGTCCAATTTTTCTCCTCTGGGGAAAACTGTTGATGACTAATATTATACAACACTATCAAATGCTCTCTAAAATGAGAATGTCACTCTACCTGCAATCAATTAGCAGGCTGCCAATGACACTGTTTTTTTTCCAAATACCCACACTTGCAGTCTTTGCACTTGGCCACTTGATTGCTTAAATGACGTATTTCCTGTATTTGGCCCAAGTGTTCAAGTGAGGATGAAGACCACAAGTGTGTGTCTACCAAATTATATGTAATATCTAATTATTATATTAATATTTAACTTGCATTGGAAAGGTTTCCGTGACCTCTCGCGAGATGTCGGCAAAAAGTATCACGATTTATTTCCAGAACATGATGCATGATGGGATACACTTAGCCTTGAACAGCACTCTGGAGTGGTATTCGAGATAGTGTGGATTTAGTATCCATTAAGGGCACTGCATTTTGGCATTTTGAAGACATGGGACAGACTTGCACACTTACTTCCTGTCGCGCGCACGGTCTCTCAAGTGGCCAAGACCACAAGTGTGGGTATTTGGACAAGGGGACTAATTATATATTTTATACGTTTATATATGTACTAATACATCCTGTCACATGACAAGGGGACTTCCTGCCATGTGACCATTTTCAGCCCACAACCAAACTACAATGTAAACAGCAGGTTTATATATTCAGTGAGCATGTCTCCAACACACTCCATCTAAAGCGTCCAATCCTCATGTCTGGACTTTGAAATATCAAGGGAGTCTATGTGGGAATTGGATTACCTTTGTGCACAATTTTGTGCATTATGTATTACTCAGGACATAAACAACACTGGTGAGATCAATCCATTGCTTTTGTGTATATGAACCCAGATAAAGATTGTGAACATTTAGAGACTGATTGACAGACATGTGAGGTTGTATATATTGTATGTGTTTGGGGTAGCAATATTTTGTCATATACACTTGTCTGCAGGCAAACTATAACTGTTGCTGTATTTTAATATTATTTTAACATGCACACACACATTGTACAGTAGATATTAACTCTTTACTTTCATAACTACACTCTTAAAAATAAAGGTGCTTCACGATGCCATAGAATAACCTTTTTGTCTAAATGGTTCCATAAAGAACCTTTCTGTTTCTGTTTCACAAAAGGTTCTTTGGGGCGAAAGAAGGTTCTTCAGATTATAAAAAGGTAAGAAAGAGATGGTTCTTTAAAGAACCTTTGACTGAATGGTTCTTTGTGGAACCAAAAATGGTTCTTCTATGGCATCGCTTGAAGAACCTTTTGAAGCACCTTTATTTTTAAGAGTGTAAGGCTTATTTGCTATTTCAAGGAACAAGCTCTATTTTACAAGGTCCTGTCCGTGCTTCCTGTTTCAGCAGGAAAAACATCAAAACAGGACAGAAAACTGCACTTGTCAAATAATTTCATGTTGTTTTGTCCATACTAAACCTTTAAAATTGCTCACTTTACAGCATACTGTCAAAGAAATAGTGTATTTAAGTGACAGCTAAAATGACTTCTGTTATATGTATATTTCTATTTGAATTAATTACATCAATGTGTAAAATTACCAGCATGTATAGCATGGTCATTTTATGTGTTATCACCAACAGTTATGTGCGGTCATTTCCTATAAATTTCATATAAAATACATCTCACATAAAATGTTAATGATGCACGGATAATGAACATATGCATTGATTGTGTGCATACAGTATTATTACAGTATAGTGTTATTTGGAAGTTCTTTGAACTACATTTTCTCACTCTCTTTCAGTCAATTGTGTTATATGGGCTGATCAAACAAGTGAAGAGGAAAAAATTATCTTTGAAATCTGATTATTTTTTTATCAACCTCTCTTTTCTCCTTCACAGTTTCATGACCACTTTCTTTTCTCTCTGTGTGTGTCTGTGTGTGTGTGTAATGTGTGTGGAAAAAAGAAATTGCCTGTCACCAAAGACATTTATAACATGAAAATAAATTTGTTGAATGCGAGATTATGGCTTTATCTTAACACATTTTAGGCATACTTGTTTCTAAAGCTTTATTCTGAATTCAGAGCAAGTCATAAATCCAAATTAGGGTTAATAAATTATCCATGCTGAAACCACAAGGGATGTCACAATGAGGTCATGACCCCAACAGCCGTGTGTAGCTAGAATAATTCAATAGTATAGCCTCTATAACACCATAAAAAATAGCTGAAAATGATTATTTCTGGCCAAAAGCAATAAGTACTTTCCACACCGTATATATCAGACTGTTGCTGTGCACAGTTTAGACTGTGACCCCAATGACAATCATTTGTGGGAAACGCTAGACTGGCCATTAAGTGTGTGAACTGACATAGACAGGAGGCATTCAACAGTCATATCTGCTGGAATTGTATCAGAAATCCTTACATAGTCTACACTCTAAAAAATGCTGGGTTGTTTCAACCCAATGTTGGGTCAAATATGGACTAACCCAACTGTTGGGTTAAATTTTGGTTACATTTTTAAATTAGCTTTTTAACCCAACAGTTGGGTTAGTCCATATTTGACCCAACAACCCAGCATTTTTTAGAGTGTAATGGCAGGCTGACGGATCTGATATAACAGAGGCGTATGTTACACTAACAAGCAGTTACCTAAAGAGGATTTCTGTTTTTTTGATCGCCTTGACCTGCCAATCAATTTAATACACAACCAGTTGCACAAATTAACAATCAGTCCTGGTTAAATTGGAAATCAGCCAATCTTCAGTGTTTGCAAGCCAGCAGACCCACTCAGTGAATACAGTAGGGCCGGTTTGACACAAATGATGGAGCTCTGAAGCATAGCAGAGCGCTTGGGGATTTATACTTGTTGACATTTACAAGCCCCATGCTGGCTTAATGATGCAGGAACAGAAGCAGCCAGTGCACCTAAGCAATGACCTTTAGCACACTGTGGGAATGGACCCACAAACCCAGCCGTTCAGATACAAAAGACGGTCAGTCTACCTCTGAACTAACACTCGGACAAGCCACTAATGGTATGCTTAAATTGGCATGGATGGTTGTTTATGGTTGCCCAGGTTTTGATGGATTCTCAGAGAACACCTCTGGGATTTGCTGTTAAGTCATCAACAGTTTTGAAATGCCAAAGATATGGCGAATAAACAAGGCAGGGATCCCTAAGTCAAGTGTAAGTAATGAGCTATTGATTTCCTGCATCCTGTGACATAATCTTGATGGCACAACATCAGAGTTGGACCAGTTTTAGCTCGCTTATGAAGGAAGAGAAGCAATCTTCTCATGCATTCACTAGGGTTGCTAAACAACACATCTAAATCTTTAACCCTCGTGTTGTGTTGTGTTCTGGCCATTTTGACCAAGAGAGGATTTTCTTTTTTCCAAAAATACTTACTGGCTTTTTTCACAGATATGCAAATATGACCGGCATTCAAAAAAATTGCTTATAAATTGATCATTATGCTATATTATTACCAAATATTGGATTTAAAACTGATTGATCATAGGCCTCATTGATCTGAGCATATGCTGACTTTTGCAAAAAATTATCCACAAAATGTATATATATATATATATATATATATATAGTTTTTTTTTTTTTACTCAAAAACAGAGGTGCTCAGATCAATAAAGCCTTCGATCAATCCGTTCTAAAAAAGAAATACAAAACCTCTGCTAATTGAAAGAAAACTTGTTGACAAAAAGATTGGATCCAACATTTGGTTATAGCATAGCAAATAAATTTACAATAATTATTTTTAAAGGCCAGTCTCTTTTTGATTTGGAACACAAAATTAAAGGATTTTTAGCACAGCACTTAAATGAGTAATTATTATTATAATTATTAGATTTTAAAACATAACCTTACTAGAAGTTCCTGTAATGAAGCCAAATTTGAAAGGTGAAATTGATAGAATTATTTAAAGAGCTGTTAACTCTAGCAACCTTTCCATTCTTACCTGGTAGCATGTGCTTTCAAAGTCTCCAACCATTCAAACACTCAGTGAGAGTGTTTTCTTGTGCATGCATTATATGGTATGACTCTTCAGTGAAAATCCTTTTATTTTTAACCTCTTGAGCGGATCACTCATTCCATTAACTGTCTGATGGCTCTCTTATACTCATGCGGCTGACAGCTGATCTAGGTATCACAGATTCATCCTTTGTGACCTTTTTGATCCCAGATAGCTCATTTAGGATCTATATCAGTCATTACTACTGCATTATGTACCTAGTGTTTTCAAGAAGAAATTCAAAAGTATAAGGGAATTTTCTATAGTTATTTTAAAGTGACCCTATTATGTAAGAATAATTGCATATTTTATTGCATATCTTAATATTTGCATATATCAGAAGAGCAAATTACAGGTCAGACGTTGTCAATATTTAAATGTAAACAATACAAATCTGTTCCCTGAGGCTTTCACTACATTCAATGACCACATTTTGAACATCATTTTCCAAATAAGATCTATATTCTGCTTAAATGTAATATAATATCATATCATTAAAAAAATATGTTTGTTTAGAAATGCACAGATGCAATTATTTCTCAAATAAGGTGTATATTGGGCAAAATTTCTTGTTCCCAAAATTTGAAAATAAAAACAAAAAAACAAAGACATCGCAATTTTTCCTTTATCTGGTAATAGAATCTGTTTAATGCGTTTATATGATGCTTGCATGATCAAAATATGAAAATTATGGTTTATAGTGGAATATAGGCCTACTTGTGCATGTAATGATTATTGTAGCCTATAATAGATTCAAAAACACTGAAAATGTTGCTTATGTCAGAATTCAGAATTCAAAAGCTGTAACAAAGTTTACTTAAGGGTTTCACATTGGTCTATCAAACATAATACCAGCTGTATAATACATTGTTTTGCCTGAGAGAAAAATCTGACGCTTCTCATTCGGGATCATTAACTGAAATGATCTGTCCAGTAGTCTTGTGCACGAAAGATTTTTGAGTGTGCAAGCACGCCGTGCACTTAATCGACAACAAACCTCTACGCGCACGCGCGCACACACACACACACACACACACACAGGCTAACGGGTACCGGAGTGATTTATATCACGCCTACTTTCCCTTGGCGTGTGCTTGCGGAAGAGCCGTTACCTGGTTACAGGGGAGTGATGGAGCACTGAGTAATGCAATCTTCAGGACTCCACAGATATGAGAGTTTCTCTCGCGCTCGCCGAGTCAAAGCCACCAGCATCTCCGGAGCGCGCTACAAACAGCTCGTCCAGCAAAAGCTGAGTAACCTCTTAATTAAGTTACAAATATCACCACGGACAGTCTCCAGTTTGGCATATTCCCAGTTAGCAGGAGCAAGTTGGTCGACAAATATTGGTGTAAGGTAGGAAACTTTGCAAAGCGCAATTTTTGCGGCTCTGTCCGCAGCAGATTAACCATGTAGTTTATTAATAGTCTTCGGTCAGTGTAGAAAGAGCTATGGATATTCATTCTGTTTAAACAATTCGAACAATATCTAATAATAAATATCAGTATAAGACTAATGTAGGCTAGATAAGTGCTGTGTGTGATGACAGATTCCAGGCTATTCCGGGCTCATTCGTGACTGCAGTAAACACCGCTGCTTCTCATGTAAATGGGATATTAGCAAGACAGGTGAAGCGCAGGTGCTATTTACACTAATTAATTAGTGTTATTAGAGCGTAATTGTTACTTGGTAACATCCTAGTAAAGTCTTCATTCTATATTGTAGCAACCGTCTTGTAGACAAAGGTGGTTGAAAGAGACTATGTAAATATACTTACTGTTTTTAAATACAGTATACTTACTGGTTTTTCATTGCTCTTAAATGGTGTGAACAACATGGTAATTCTCAATCCAGTTTTACTTATCCAGATTTACAAATTAGCTGTTAGTAGTCTGTTTAGAAACACATTTGTATGCATAGATTAATTGTACATTTTCCAAGAATATTATACAAAATAAGTTTGAAACTCTTTTATATATATATATATATATATATATATATATATATATATGTGTGTGTGTGTGTGTGTGTATGTATGTAGCCTGCATATATATTTTATTTCCAACAGCTCGTCAGTAAAAAGCTGTTTTATGCACTATTCACTTTCTATGTAGTTTGAAACCATAATTTTAATACAAAAGCATTAAATTAACATTACCATTAGAATATATAAGTAATAAATAAATACACCTATGCAAAAAAGAGAGAGCGAGAGAGAAACAGCCATGCAAATTTTGCATAAATTAAGCTGTCATTCAGCTGTAGCTGGTTTATGACCAACATTTGGTTTGTAGTTATGGATAAACTTGTATTTGCTATTTGATTAAAAAAAATCTAAGTAAAATATAATTTAATTTACTTTCCTTACTCCATGCTGTAGAACATACAAATTGCATTTCTTACATTTGCTTCCACCATCCTGAATATGAGGTTATAGACTTGCATTGAACTGAAAAACTACTAATACAGTAACAGAAGCCCTGACTCAAAAACCCCCTGTGTGTGAGCAGAGATCGCACCTTGCTCTTGGAGAAAATTTAACTCATGACTATGAGAACCAGTGCTGTTCACAGAGAAGAAGCATCCGGCCAAGAAGGCAGGCATACAGTGAGCCAAAAGACCCAGCCTGTTCAACTCTCAAGCGAGATGTGTCAGATTTGACAGCATACATAATGTAACTGGTGAACTGGCTCTGCTATGGAGCCATTTGACAACATGTTGACCAGTATCATTCCCAGACCAATAATTTCAACCCTTAGCATTGCAAATATTTGTTGCTGCTTAAATTAATGTGCCATTTGTATAGTCATCTATGTTAAGTAGTTAGTTATGGACAAACGTTGTGGTTTAGCCTGACTAGCATGTATCCATAGTCTGTCTTCTACCATGAATTAAACAGAGAGAGACTGATTGAAAAAAGAATAAAGGCGTAGAGAGAGACCCTTAGCTGACAGTCCTGACAACCTGACTCTTCAAATCAAACCCAAATGGTCTCTAGATATACCTGTTTATTCAAGTCTGTGGAGCATAATGTTTCGTATTAATGTAATGAGATTTTCACATTCTTGCATTGTTGTATGTTGCATGTGGTCTAATCATGCAATGCAATTCATATTGTAATCTGACACATCACACCTGCTGTGTTTGCAAGACTCTCACAAACATGTCTGGGTGCATTGAGTGTGTTAGTTTATTATGTTTTATTTTTACCCACAGAACATGTCAGCACCTCTGTCAGTAGCCTTTCGACTTTTCTCAAAGAGAGTGTGACTGTGTGAGTAACAGTGGGGTTGCAACTTGCATTGTCTCATCACATGCCTCTCTCCATCCCAACACAGCTCCAACTGTTCCACCCACATGCAGCACACACTTTACCGTCTATCATATAGGAAGTTAGCACAACACACTAAACATCTACCACTAATTTTTCTGCTGCAGAGATTTTTTTTAAGAAGTTGCTTCCAAAATGTGAAGAGTACACTGTAAAAAATGACCGTGAATTTAACGGTAAAAGACTGTAAAAATGCTACAGTTAAAAACCTGTTAAATGGTTAACGGTAAATTCCCCTACTATACGGTGAAAAACTGTATTGGACATTACATGTATTGGACATTAATTGTACGGTAGTATACCGTTTTTGGAAGTGAAAAAGACCGTATAATTTATAGTGAATAACCGTAAATTGACATTCCCAGAATTCCCTGCGTTACATTTCAAATTTAATGTTTTTTGTTGAAATAACTGTTTCTTCTTAGTTTTTTCTTATCAGTTTTGTATATTAGGGTTGTGTGTTACACCTAATGTTGTTAAATGAATGTTTATTGCATTATTTCAGTTTAATGTATGTTACCATGATGGTGTTTAGCGCTTTTGTGAATGACACTGTGCACCTTCTATATATGTTATTATTTAAAAGTTCATCATGTGACTTTCTCATCACCACCTGCATCTGGTGGTTATCAGTGTATTGCAAAGGTACAAAACAGATTTCAGTACTTCAATAGGTTGGTATACATTATATCAGATAATGAAATTATAGTCTTTTTTACGGTAAAATTCCGGCAACCACAGCTGCTGATTTTTTATAGTAAATTTTACGGATTTATTTTTACAGTGTAGGGCTTTCAATTTAACATTTTGGTATAGTTCAATCAATTATATTTAAATGATATTTATATATAATTATATTTAAAAGTAAAATGTAATATATTATTCAGTAATATAAATTTGATGAATCACATATTTTTTCATGCATCATATATGTATAGCATATACAGTGGGTACGGAAAGTATTCAGACCCCCTTAAATTTTTCCATCAAATTTATATATGCCATATATATTATGCATCAAATTTAAGATATGATTCAGTTAAAAAATGATTGGCAACTCTAAACTCTCAATGCAGTAGTGATGCATAGATCAAATTGCTGCAGCCTCAGTCTCCAATGTCAATGTTCTGACAGAAGGCCAGGTTCATCATTCCTTTTGAATCGTGAGTGGATGATTAAATGCAGGGCTGCTATTTAAAGACTTGCTTATTCTCAGAGAGGTAGAAATAATGGCAAGGACGTCAGCTTTTGACGTTGAAAGAGCGTAACTGTGCCCAGGTGATTGAATGTCTCTCTATGTCTTCAAGGCAAAGCTTGAATGTAGGCTGGGATTGTTTCAGACATGTCCGAGATAGTTGATGTTATCAGGGGAGGAACGAAGCAGATCAGCTTACTGTGGCAAAGTAAGCAGGTGAGTTTGATCTGGTGATATGGAGGGATTTTTGTTTGAGAAGGTCTCCTGCTGTGCGACTTCTGCAGTCTTTAGTGTTTTAAGTCTGCAGCATTTCAGAGGTGATAAATGTGTTGTTTGTTGGTGCTACTAAGCTCTGAGTGGAGATTGCAAGTCTTTGAGAGATCAGAAGCCCCTCAGTTTAGAAACAGTCTGGCAGGCATGAACAGCGAATGTGTGACCCATAAGACCTAACCCATTTCACAACCCATTTTGATTCTGAACCAGCCTGTGGGGAGTGACATAATCTCTCTCAGGACTGGTAACAATCGGTTACCACAGCTTTGGGGTAGTAATTTCAAAAAATAATTATAACAGTGCTTCTCAAAAACTAATTCAAGTACAAAAACAAGGTTCTCTGAGCACAAACAGTGTGGGCAACATACACCACACACACACACACACACACACACACACACATATATATATATATATATATATAAAATAAAATAATATTTTTATCATATTTATGCTCTTCTCTAAAATATTTTAGGCCTATTTGCTAGATAATTGCTCGAAGTAAGTCTTTATCTAGAATACATTACAGTATCTTGAATGACTGGAAAAGTTGTAGAAATTCATTGTATGAGAAAGTATGAGAAGAGTCGTGCAAGACATTTTCACTTAAAGTTTGCCAAAAAATTTAAATTGTGTAAGCATTTATTCGCCCTCATGTTATTCCAAACCTGAATGACCGACTTACTGCTGTGAAACACAAAAGGTGATTTTTAAAAAATATATATAAAAAAAGATAAATATCAGTGAATAACAGCTTAAAGTTTGGACTGTTTGATCACACAAGCTTTTTCAACAGTCCCAGGAAGAATTCAAGGTTTGGAATTACATGAAGGTGAGTAAATGATGACAGAATTTTTATCTTTGGGTCAGGGGTAGGCAAGTTCGGTCCTAGAGAGCCGCAGTCCTGCAGAGTTCAGCTCCAACCCTGGAAACAAAACTCACCTGCCTATAGCCTTAGTAATCCTGAAGACATTGATTAGCTTGTTCAGGTGTGTTTGATTAGGGTTGGAGCTAAACTCTGCAGGTCTGCGGCTCTCTAGGACTGAACTTGCCTACCCCTGGGGTAAACTATTCCTTTAAGGAATCATGAATTTATGAGCAATTCAGGGCCTTCTGTTTGGTTAGAGTTGCAAAGGATGATGGGATAGTTCCCAGATGGAATGTCCTTGCTGCTCATCAGCACAAACATAGACTTTAGCTGTAAATGCGCAGCAAACCTTTAACACGTGTTATGTGATCTACTTTAATATGAATGTATTCGTGCCTGTGGCAGTGACACACACATTGTAGATTTACTTGCATCTGTGCAATAACAATGCCAGTACCCAGTAACACTGATTATTTTAACAGATCATGTCATCAGCAGTCTGAATGACATGAGAACGGTTTCTTTAAAGTGAGCAAATATTTGATTAAGAAATGCAAACAAGACTGAATGAAAATACTAATTACCAATGCATTGACCTTGACACAAAAAGAAGATTTACATTTTGAAGTAAAATCATTATCTTAATCATAGGTGTATAATTGCAGTTTTGGGGATCAAACATCTTTTGTTTCATGTGATATGCATGAGATGGATGTGTACAACTTAATGTGACTGAATCTGGCAAACCTTACCAGAGAGCAGCTTTACTGCTGATATGAGCAACACGGGCCAATGAACTGATTAGCTGATGGGGACATCAGAATATTTAAAACAGAATGCAAAGGTGACACCACATAGCAGGTGTTTATAAAACATTCATAGTCGAGCTTCAGTAATATCCATCAGACATTTCTCAGCAGTTTTGTTCTTCAGAGTAAAGAGATCGCCTGTCTGTAACTGGGTCTGTTTCCCATTACCATTCTTTTCATGTAATAATTTTTTTTGCCATCAAATTAATTTAAACCTCTAGAAGTCAGATCTCATTAATCTCATTGAAGTCAGAAGGATTTTAAATGAGCAATTTTTTTATTAAATTAACTATTAAATTAATATTTTAGTGCTTTATTTGTTCAGTTGGTGTTGCATAACACATAGGCTCCAACCATATATAAAATACTGTTTAATCTGTTAACTGTCGGTTCCACTTTTTGAGCGTAGACCTGAAAATGACATTTCCAACTTAAACTGTTATAAATTTTGAATGCTTTGGACCACAGATTTAAGGTTGGTCTCTTTTTAAAGAAGACACTTGGCAGATTATTGTAGAAGTAGTAATAGTAGAAGAAAGTTATAAATATTTTATTACAAAAAAGTTATGGAAGTTTAAGTTAATGAAAATATAAAATATAAAATGTAATAATTTAAATATTTATATTTTATATAAAATATATATTTTACAAAACATGTTTTACTCTAAATCTGCTAAAAAAAAAATAAAAACCAAAGTTCTGAACAAGTTATGTTCCCAATTTGAGGTTGATATCTCAAAAAATTGGCTTTCAGTGAGATTTTGTTTGGGCGTAGTACCAAGCTTTTCCCCTAGATGACCATCAAACCCCATTAGTAACCATTTAAGGGAGCCTTCATTTCCATATATGGTTTGAGTGATCTGAAACATGTTTTTCCATACTTTTCTCAATATTTATGAAGTAGACATCACAATCAGAAGTATTAAGGGCAGTATGGCAGTATTTGATTTCAATTCAACCTCAAAAAAACACATAAAATACATGCTACGAGAACCCTGGACTTGCGTTATAGTTCACAATGCATTAAAAATGGAGAATCTATTGTTTTTTTCTATATATTCAAAACACTTTTAGACCTTTTTTTCTCAAAAAATAGAGTGGATGTTATCTTTTGAACACTCTCCATGAAAATGAATAAAGATTTTTACAGATTTTTCGTGATTTCATATGTGCATCACTATTTCAAAGTAAAGGTCAGAACGCACTCTCTGACTCTGATGAGTACTCTTCTTGCATATTAATAAATTACAGTTGCTCTGTAAACTATTCCAAAAATCAGTCAGCAAATATCAAAACTAGAGTCTTTAAGCTTTCAAACGATATATAGTTTGTCAAAATTACTTTAGGTTCAGACTAAGATATTACTGTTTAAAACATGTAATGGCAAGTGGGCCCACCGGTGGGCCCGTGACAGTAAACAGGTTAAATAAAATGACAACTCTACATAAAAACCCCTGTAAAAAGTAATCATTGAATCTACTTAAGAAAAGCGAGTAAACATAACTGGTCAGCTTTTTCAGATTTCAGCTTTTTGGCTTGCCCACAAGCTGTTGCTGCCTCATAATCCAGTAGAGCGTTTCAAATCATCATATTTATATTAATAACTTACTAGTTATTTACTGGATTTTGGTAATTGCAGCATATGACAAAAAAATGTATGTGTTCTGCTACTGCTATTTTAATTTCTTCAATGTGTTGGGAGTCCCTGCGTATGCGCAATGTGAACGTGTACATGTGATTGGTGACGACGTAAAAAAAAAATATATATATATAAATTTCCCCAATCCCACTATGTGCCCTAATAAGTCTAGACCAGTAGGTTGCGGAAGTGCACCAGTAGGTGGCAGAAGGTTGGTTTAAACAAAACATCACCAGAAGAAGACAACTAACTGAACTTCAGAGTCAGATCGTGTTTGAAATGTGCCCGCAAGATTAGGTAAGTTTTTGGTGGTCTACTTATAAACTATATTGTCACAGTGTGTGCTATCGTTTTTGAGGAAAAGAACAGGCAGATTTTATTAGTTTTTACTGACGAGCTTTACTGTAACCGTCAGTTAGCGTACTAGCTAGCCAGTGTCTTACAAGCTAGATTACAAACATCATCTTCCTCTTTACTGCTAGTTATAACATGAAATAAACGTGAGTAAGCATCATAAAGTATGTTGAGCGATACAGTACAACTTAATGAAATTTATCATGTCTTATGTAATCCGGTTTTCAGTATTTAATGTTTGAACAAATGTCATGAAAACAAGTTATCACCACAACCACTGTTTAAATGTTTATATTTCAGAAAATTATTTGGAGTAGAAACTTCATTTA
>NW_015505947.1:262815-263288 GCF_001515645.1 Sinocyclocheilus grahami
TTCTATGTGCTCTTTTTTTGGGGACTTAAACTCATGCAGTGGAAGTGGAAGTTCTACTTGTTTATTGAGTGAAAAGAGAGCTCAACTGCTGAAAAACGTATTAAAATAGGGAAGCTATGGAATATGAAAATTCTCCAATTCCATGTTTCCACATAGTATATGCTTATTCACATATGTGCGCTTAATGAAAAATCATACTTTGCCGTTTTGTGAAACCCTGCACAGAATAAGTAGATATTCATTATATTTTATGCTGAGTGCTTGTGCTTTGAGTGATATTAAAAAAAAAATTTTATAATTGTAGAGGCATCTGACATCAATGGGCGATAAACAGCAGTTCTCCACGGCCTTCAACTCTTCCTTGAAAAGGACCTTACTGATTTTACAAGACATGTTTTGTAAGTAATTTTGTCTGTTATATTCTGGTTATTTAGTGTAATGCAGACAATTCTTGAGACCTGGCAAGAAAAAAA
>NW_015505947.1:264115-264345 GCF_001515645.1 Sinocyclocheilus grahami
GAAAGGAAGGACAGAAAAGAATAAAGGTAAGTAAGTGAAAGAAATATAAAAATCAGAAAGGAGGTTTGAAAGAAATAAAGAAATCAGATAAGCAAGAGAAATAAAACAAAGAGTCTAATATATGAGTGATAGAGATGTGAAAACCACTCGTTTAAGACATGGCCTATGAGGGTGCTCTCTTGATCATGGTTTTCTGGTCAGTCTTTAGAAATCACATAAAAGAGAATATA
>NW_015505947.1:264599-269800 GCF_001515645.1 Sinocyclocheilus grahami
ACACTTTTCAAATGTCAAAGCAGCAGTTTCAGAATAGATTATTGTATAGCTGGCATACTGTTCAGTTTGTTTTGTCTTTTTGTACAACAGATTGAATGTATTTTTTTTTTAATCTCTGGGATCCACTGCTGTGCCCAGTTTGAAAAGGCCTTTATATTTAAACAAAATACACAGATATTAATTTGTTTGCAAATGTTTAACCTGTATATGTACTCTTAAAATGTAATTACTTATTTTTGTCATATTGTACTCCTGTTTCTAGGACTATGTTCATGATTGATCATTATTGATTTAGAAAAAGGTAATTCTAGAAAATGGTACATCTAGATTTACAAGGTGTCATAAAAGGGGTTAATTTTTTTTCTATTTATTTCCTGAGTGCAGTATGTGCAATTTTTCTTACAGTGTTAAATTGTTGATTTGATAGCATGCCTAAAAAGTAATGACTTGAAGTAACATTGTTTTAAACAAATAAATGCCCTATTGTTGTGCTAACTATCTGTTTTCTGTTTTTGTGTTAACACCTTCAAGTTTTGAGTACAGCTTACTTGAGAAATGTATGGCAATCAGTTTCCACACATTTGTCTAGTAATGTGAACAAAGCAGACTTGTTAAGAGAACTGTTTTGTTTGAGTTCTGTGCACTAAGCTTAGCTTAAATCTCTTAAGTTTGCTGAACTTGTCAAATTGAGTTAGCAACACTCAAGTTTTCTGGTAACCTCTACATATACACAAGTTACCTATACAAAGTTACAGTAAGTTTTATTAACTCAAAAATTATAAACTAATTTGCTTGAGAAATTTGAGGCAATCAGTTTCCACAGGTTTTCCAAGTAAGTTCAACTCATTACTTTTTACAGTGGTGTGCTGTAATTTTGCTTATTTAAATGTTGATAAGTGCAATTTTGTAATATTTATGAAAAATGTGACACAATGACACCAAAAATAAGTGATTTTCACTGGCTGTATAATGCTTGTATATCTGTTCAGGAACTGAAATTATATGTTTTTAATGAGGCAATATCAAGCAGGGCTTTTGCTTCTAGAAAAAAATGCAAACAGAAATATTTGTAAATATTGTAATTGTCACATTGTGCATCCATGCACAATTAGGAAATACTTTAATGTAAACTAATGATGCAGCATGTTTCCATTATCAGATCAGTAGTATGTTCTCCTTTTTGACAGTGTTACTTCTTTACAAGAAGAAAAACACATTGGCCGCATCCCAAAAGCATCCCTTGTAATCCTTTTCTAACTGACACTTTGGTGACCTAATGCCAGAGAGACTGTGGGTTTGTAGTCTGCTGTGCAGTGCATAAAACTGCAGGGTCAGTAAAAGTACACATTGAGGACACAGAGCAGCCGCAACGGGCTGGGGGACTTGTGAGCTCAAAATGAGACTTGTTATTATAACACTTGCATATCATTGCTCTTTTGTTGATTTTGATTGCTTCCATTGTCCTCATTTGTAAGTCGCTTTGGATAAAAGCGTCTGCTAAATGACTAAATGTAAATGTAAAATGATTCATAACATGACAAATGAGACACCCTATGGTGTTGTGAACTTCACAGACATGGAAAGACCACATTAAGTTATTTCCATGATGAAGAAGTGAGTCTAGTTAAAGTATATTACTAGACAGTAATGATTGTCATAAACTCCATTTCATATTTTATATTTTACTTAATGAGACCGTTATAATCACTGCAGATGTGCAAATGTTTGTATGTCCTTAACAAAATGATACGAGACATACTCTTGCAGGGCAAGACAGAAAACCAACCTCAAAAAAAAGATAACTTAATATGTCCATGTAGTTATTTTGTTTTTGCTGTTGATTAGGTCAAGGTTGTTATGGTTGTAAAACATTAGTTCTGCTTTTCAGCTGATAAATTCCTGCTAATTCATTTGAGATCAATTTGGACCCACATAAATGAGTCATACTGTATCTGTTGTTCTCTGTCTATAGGTGACTTAATCTCAATTTATTCAGGTAAAGCTATCAAATCCTCACAAATGGAGTGCAATGAACTGTAAAACTTTGTGATACAGAGGTTAGGTAATTCTACAGCATTCTTTTTTTACTAAGTTACGTTGACTTGCATACCTCCGTTAAGTTGCTTAGAGCATCTTAAATCATAGACATGATTATGTCTGACCTGAAAATGGCACAAGAAAAGTTCACAACAGAAATGATTGCTTTCACCTTCATTCACATTGTAATAAATGTGATTTAGTGTTTCTCTTTTCAAATGGCACTTCTAGGATCTTTTTTAGTCATCTATTCAAAACCAGTTTGAATTAATGCAATGATTGATGCAAAGTACAAAGTCATACTGTACATGGTGACTTTATTTAGCAGACATCTTTACTTACAAAACACAAACAAAATGACCATAGCTTAATGACCTCTGAGATGAAGAATCTTTCAGTGCAAATACTTGCAAAACTCTGTGTCAAAGAACTGACATGTCAAAGAGGCTAAGGGCCACTCATGCTCCCCCCCCCCCCCCCCCCCCATTTCTTCACTGATGAGGAGCATGCTGTTATCAAATACAATTAGAGCATATAAAGAGTGTCCATTTAAAGTCAGTCAGGATAATGAAGATCATAAGTCATTCAGAACATGGAAGCTGCATGATTACATAAATATTTTTCCCCTTTTAATAAAATGTACATTCAATAATTTTAGGTGGTAATGGCATTTCGATGATCCCATTCCATTACTGTGTACACTCTCGGTACAAAAGCTGTTACTGGGGCGGTATCCCTTTAAATATGCACTTTTGTACCTTATTTAACACTAAAGGGAGCATATTGGTCCCCTAAAGGTACATATTAGTGCCTTTTGAAAGGGTACCACCCCAGTGACAGCTTTTGTTTTTTAAGAGAGTGTAATCAGTAAAGCTGCATGTGACCATTTGAGATGACAGTACATGCACCACATTCTGCAGTCTCAGGAACACTTGAAGTTTTGATTGGGTGTTACATCATCTACTTTAAAAGCGAGCAGTACAACATGTATCAAATCAGATATCTGCCAATGCTTTTCACTTTGGTTCTAAAGTGTCAGGCAATGGCATTGCTAGACCCCCTGTCTTTCATCTCAGTCCCTCTAAAAATTTGCAATTAACTCAGCTGTCAGCACCCTTGAAATCTGTGATCTTTGCTAAAAACAGCAGATGCAGCAAACTGTCTGAGGTTATTTTGCTCCGAATCAATACATTAACAGTCATTAAAATGATTTTTAAGTTCGTTACATGAAGTATTCTCCTTCTCTAATCAGTGAAGAAACTAGAATAGTTTCTGGGCTTCTCTGATAATGTTCATCTCTAAATGTATAAAAAGGAAACATTAAACATGCTTCTATGGATCAGACTGCTTAAAACCCACTCATTAGGACCGGTTGTCATTATTGATAAGCTTAAAGACTCATTTAAAAGCCTTTTGATGGGTCATCGCATTCATCTGAATACAACAAAGATGTCTGTGATTGGTTAGCACTGTAAGTAAACTTGCTGTAAAAATTTTGGTATGATGAGAATAGATGCAAATGGAATGCTGTAATTGACCATTTTAGCAATTAGCTAATTGTGAAAATTATATTAATTGTCCAGCCCTAGTGCACTGAGTCAAGAATCTATCAAAACCAATACATTAAATGAAATTGTGTCTTTCATTAATTGATGGTTTTGTTGGCTGTAGTATACAGACATCATTGTTCTTATCTAGCACTTGTGAACAAATACCATATAATCAGATGAACCACTGAATGGATGAATGGCTCCCATGGGTCCGTGGGTTAGAGAAGACAGATTAAAGTGAGCATCCGTTCAAACAATACTGACCTCTCAGAGCCGAACAAGCCTCTGTCTACGAAGTAATGAGATAGAAGGGGAGAAGAAAAGTACAGGGAGATGGGCACAGTGTTGAATGATGAATTATGCATTGCTCTCACCATTGTCCAAAGCCTTTCAAAAAAAGTATCTTTCTCTGTTTTGAAAAAAATATCTAATTATATATTAAGCTCATGTCAAGTAATTTTAAAATGACTTCTGAGTCTAAAGCCAGGCATACTGTGAGTTCAGATTCTCGGGAGGTTGTGAGCCCTTGCACACGGTAGCCTGATAATTGTGTCAAAGCAGTTTGTACTGCAAGGTGGCAATTGTGGGAGCTTTTGCACTAAACATAGAGGTCAGAGTTGTCACTGATGCTCCTCCTATTGCTTTAGACAGAAAAAGAAAAGAAAAACTCAACTGTGCGAGTGATTTTCTGAAGAACAAAACTATTTGAGTCTATTTGAGTGTGTGAGTGTGTACCTGCTATTCCCTACATTAGTGGGACCAAATGTCCCCACAAGGATATTTTGACTTTGTGCAGACATTTTTGGTCTCTGAAAAACAGCTTAAAAATCATACTAGACAAAGTTTTTTGAAAATCTAAAAATGCAGAAAGTGTTGTGTGAGGGGTTGGTTTAGGACACGGTTAGGGTAAGGGAATAGAAAATACAGTTTGTACAGTTAAACCATTACATCCCCATAAAACATGGAAACCAGTGTGTACTTGGTTTGGCTTGTAATTCCCCTCACACGATGCGAGCCACGATCATACGAGCATCAATGCTTGACATGCGATTTCTCCCAATGGAAAAAAAAAATGCTTGTGAGCGCATAGAATAGCAAAAATCACACCATGTATGGTATAATGGGCTGCTAATCTCCATTTAAATATACAGAGATCATGTAAATGGTGGGCATTAAAGCTATAAAATATACTGTTAGCACTATTAACTACTAATAATGGTTTCTCTATTATACTACAAAATCAGCTTGTGGTGCAATCCTTAAAAAGACATAGGTTTTCTCCTCTGATTCATGTTCTTTTAAAAGAACCAATTAATTTTAAAATACTGCAAAAAGCATTGCTTGCACACTTAGTCTGAATGAATTCAATCATTTGATCATCTGAGAAGTTTTTTAAGCAAAACTGGAGCCAGAAATTTTTTTTTGATGGTTTGGATAGCTATTTAATCATGAAGGTTACGAGTGCCATATGAATATCATAGACTTAAAAGATCACAGCCTTTCTTCTCTTGCTTTTATCTCTTTTCACTTATTATTCTCTATGTTCGACTTACACTTTTATTCTATTCTGCATTCATCCCCCCCCCCCCCCCCCCCCCCCCTCCCCCCCCCCCC
>NW_015505947.1:269985-274209 GCF_001515645.1 Sinocyclocheilus grahami
TTCTCTATGTTCGACTTACCCTTTTATTCTATTCTGCATTCAGCCCCCCCCCCCTCCCCCATTTCAACACTGCACTGACAATGAATACTACTTTCATCTGTTCTAAGGGGACAAATCTTTGCAACTCTATAGATATTTTCATAATGAACTGGCTTTCATTCATGTAACATCATTAGCTGCCTTCATTCTTAAATGTTTCCAAACATTGTCTTCTCTGTTCAATAGCAGCGAGCTTCAAATAATGAAGTACAGTAAAAGTCAACGACGTTACAACTTTCAACAGTTGTTCTTTCATCAAAAAGTTTGCTGGTGTGCAATGTCTTCCATTTTATCCACAACTTTAATTAAACTTAATTAATTTATGGTCATATCTGAGCCTAGATTACATTAAACCTATATAGAACATGATGATGGCAGTTCTTCTCTGCATGTTTTCACCTGCCTCTTTGTTTGACTTCCACAGTGGTCTAGAGTCAATTTATCTTCCCTATTCTCTGCTTCTGGATGTAATTGGGAAGGAGACAGAAAGAGTGAGAAAGAGAAATGAAATATAAATGGCGAGAGGCAGGTGTGAATATCTTCTATACAAAGCTTTTCCATTTCAACAAACATATGGAACATTAATTATGTTAATTAATTATGTCTTTTATATTAGGCCTACTATTCCCAGTAAAGCAAGCCTTTCTTCTGTTCTGTTATGCTTTGCTTTAATTTAATTGGCATTGTTCATATTTGTTTTTCCATATTTCAAATATGCAATGCTAATATGTTGAAATGCTGCCATTCTAATGGTTAAGTAAGGTACTGCTGATGCAGAGTTTTCTCTACTGAGCATCATACATATGCAGGATAATTGGCATGCCTGATTGCCTAAGGGACAAAAATAACACCATCCAAAACTCTGTGAGCCATGTGAGTGTTTTTATGGTGAACTGTTCTCTGCTATCCCTTTTCTTGTCATTTGACCAGTGTTTAGTCCAGTGGTTCCCAACCAGGGTGCCTCTGGAAAGTAAATTTCAAAGGCAGCAAATTAAAAAATTTAATAAAAAAAAACTAATACTATTTTGTAATTAACATTTCTGCTTTAAAAAAACAAGATCTGAACATATTTCTCTTTCTGATGAAAATGCACCATGCACTGAGCTCTCAATAATTTTTTTTCCACTGCAGCACAGAGGTCTTTGTGGACCAATTTTCCCACTACTCCAAGTTTCATTCAACACCTGCCCCCTCCTGCGGAGCGGTACACACGTTCCCTGCTCACAGTGAATTAGATTTTTTTTAGGTCTTCTTACAGCAGTCCTGCGTGTACTTTATTATTTTTAATATTACTTTAATTCATGTTTTAGTCTTTTTTATATATATTATCTAATAGACATATAGTAATCATTATTTAGGTTACTTTTTGTTTAAAATTTTCAAAAATAAATGTTTTCATGAAATTTAAAAAGACGTCTTTGTCATTTCTGGCATTAAATAAATGTGGGCTGTTGAATATTGTCTTAGCTGTTGGATTCAGAAAGGTTGAGAACCACTGGTCTAGTCTATTGCATGTTTTCACTTGGTAAGCTAGATTCAGATTTGCAAAAACAGTGTAAAACAAACTTCCTAACAATGGTGCTTTTGTCTGTAGATTATGCATTTATTGTATGTGAGAGTGCATTGAGAGAGCAATGATAGTTTGTGGTTGTTCTCTGTGCAGGACAATGGCCCCCAGCTGAAGGCAGTGACGGCAAGAGACTGAGATGGAGCTGACCTCAGTAGACGCCTCTGCTGTGCTGGGCTTATGGGCCAATGGCTCCATTCCTGGTTTCCTCCTTAATGAGAGCATTCTCAATGACACTTGCTTCCTCAATGCTTCAAACTGCACTAATGGGAGAGATGCAGGGAACCGAGCCGAAACAAGCATGGCAGGAATCCTCATCCCTCTTATTTACATCATTGTCTGCATCGTTGGCCTGGGAGGAAACTCACTGGTCATTCACATCGTCCTGCACTACTCCAAGACAGAGTCAGTGACTAACATCTACATCCTGAATCTAGCTATAGCCGATGAGCTCTTCATGCTGGGCCTTCCGTTCCTCGCTGTGCAGAACGCCATGCACTCCTGGCCCTTCGGCTCATTCACGTGCAGGTTGGTCATGACCGTTGATGGCATTAACCAGTTCACCAGCATTTTCTGCCTCACTGTGATGAGTATTGATCGCTACCTGGCCGTGGTTCATCCTATTCGGTCCTTTAAATGGAGGCGACCACGGGTGGCCAAGGCAGTGAATGCAACTATCTGGGCGGTCTCCTTTTTGGTAGTCTTGCCAGTGGTGATTTTTGCAAATGTGCAACGGGAAGGAGGCATCTGCAACATCATATGGCCAGAGCCAGCCAACATCTGGGGAGCAGCATTTATAATCTACACCTCCACAGTTGGCTTTTTCTTTCCCTTGCTAGTCATCTGCATGTGCTATCTCCTAATTGTAATCAAAATTCGCAGCTCGGGAAAGAAGGTTCATGCCACTTCAACCAAACGGCGCAAATCGGAGCGCAAAGTCACGCGAATGGTGGTGATAGTAGTGGCTGTGTTTGTTTTCTGCTGGATGCCGTTTTACGCCCTCAACATCATAAACCTGGTGGAATCGCTGCGTGATGAGCCCCAAGGTCTGCATCTTTTTGTGGTGGTATTGTCTTACGCTAACAGCTGCGCTAACCCTATTGTGTACGGCTTCCTTTCGGACAACTTCAAACGGGGATTTCGAAAGGCTCTGTGCCGTTCATCTCGAAGGGTCGAGAACCACGAGCCCACCGAGCAGCAGAATCAAGAGGAACGAAGAAGAGTGCTGATGCCCAGGGAAAGCCTTAGAAGAGCAGTGAGAAATAAAGAGGATGAGGAAGAGGAAGAGTACAGGGAGGAAGTGACGGAGATGACGGAAATATGCAGGATTACTCAGAATGGAAATGGAAGCGGTCAACCTGAAAGTACCCGAGCGCTTTTCTTAGAGAGACCACTGGGTACAGGGGTTTCTGAGATATGTTCCCCAGACAGGAGAGGCACTGGCGTGGATGTTCTTGGTAAAGGACCAGGCTTTGGACCTGCTGCAACCCTGCTGAACGGGGCTAAAAATGGGAATGTGAAAACACTGCCAGAGGAACCGGTGGAAAAGAACACCTCACTGGAGATCAGCTACTTGTAAACTTGTGATTTGTGTCAGCTGGAAAATCAGTATTATTGTACATGCCTCCCTGAGTGCTATTCAGTTTGTAGTTACTGCCTCTCCTGAAGTTTATCAACTTGTCTTCATGTCTGAATTTATGATGAAATTTCCTCCTAGTAATTAGACTTTATAGTATGGTAGTATACAATCTGGAAACACAGTTTGAAAAGTCACAATGAATTTTGCCTTATTTATAGGACTTGGCAAACCAAAACAAGGGTCATCCCCAGCATTCCATGGTATCAGTACCTATATGAGACCAGCATCACAATATGTGAAGTATCTATGTGCCTTTTTCTAAATTTGTTTAGGAGATTTAAGCGATGCAATGAATCCATGGCTACGACTGGGCACTAGATCACCAAGTACATTTACATGCACTTTTGCTCGATTATAACTGTGCATGTCAACATACTTAATGAGATTGTAGCATATTACTATGTGATAAAAAAAATGTGGAGAAGATTTTGTATATGTGAACAGGTGTCCTTGTAGTTCTCAGCTTGTAGCTTTCTGTAAATATATTTGTATGTGCTTTTTGCCTTACTTTGTTTGTAAAAGTATTGTACACTAATTGAAATCTGTTACAAACAGGTCTTCAAACTCTACATACACATTGTCATATTTAACAGTTTTGTGCTGCCTATTAGTTCTGTTCTTATTTATTGGCATTTTTAAAAAATATTATACAAATATTCAACATGATAAGATTGTCAGTTATAAAACTGAATGTTCAAGTCATTATTTATTCACTCATATCGTTCCAAAAATGTATGGCTTTCTTTTCTTCTGAGAAGTCATTATTCATTGATAAATGCTCTTCACACAAAGTTATCGTATGACTTTTATTTGGCATGGAATATAGAGCATGTCATATAGACTTCTTTATGATACTTTTTTTGTGTATTTAGACGTTTTTGACACTTGATGGACACTATTAAATGCCATTGCATGGAAAATAAACGTGAGTTTGGAACAACATGAGGGTGAATAAATAATGGGGGGGGGGGGGGGGGGG
>NW_015505947.1:274771-281629 GCF_001515645.1 Sinocyclocheilus grahami
AGTAGGAGTGAGGAGGGGGGGGTGGGGGGGGGGGGGGGGGTTGAGTTTATTTAGCATAATTATGAACATGGTCTTACCTAAGGACCACTGGGTTTATCCGACACCAGCTAAAGAGGTTTAAGTGCCTCCTATTATAATGTCATTTATGCTCTAATTCCACACAGACAACATAAGCTACACATACATTAAAATTCCACAGTGTCCCTTCCCAGCACCATATTATGCTTATGTGACATTCAGATACCTTTTTCTGAGTGTAAATAAACGTTAACTATTGAGATCATAGCAAGCTCTAACATATCAACTACACTCCCCACTGCCCCACGCCACCTCCTCCTACACACAGGCTCACACTCAGATAGGTTTGGAGGCGTATAGAAAGCCATTGCAGACACATTATGGAGAGAGAGAGAGAGAGAGAACAACCACAATTTCCATAATGACTCTGTGGATTTCACAGCTTTCGTTCATAACTGATTGTTTAAATATTAAAAAAGAATATGTAAAAAGCTATGCGAAAATGCTATTCTGTCATTTACTAGGGTTATTTTTAATTGTTGTGCTATAGCTATGTGACATGAATTGCACACTGTGTTTTCTATCGACCCGCTCAGAGAAGCTGCCATTTGTGGCTGTGGGAAGAGAGGCGCCCATCCTGTGACCTTATGATTGGATAGCTCTCAGTATCTAAATGAATCTCTGTGATTCACTGGACGCTTGACACCCACCGGGGCCCACCCACACACGGTATGGCTGCACAAAGAGGCAAATAGTGCTGAAGGCTGCTTGTGAACGCTGTGATATTATTCATTTCTTGGCGCAGACTTATATAGGCCTCTTGTGCAAACAAAGCCATTTGCTCAAAGATAAAAATACATAGCTGCCCATGTGTCCTTAGTCGGTACTTTAGCATTTTTATAAGTGCAAAGAAAGTTTTTTTTTTCCTCTAACACCAAATGTATATAATCTTCGGTTGTTTTCAGCTCCTTAAATTGTATAAAACATGAATTCTATGCTGAAGGGTATTTATTTTAAACTGTGTAAATGTTTGAACCATGTAAGTACGTGAACGCAGATGTAGCTATGAAAGCTCAGTTTTCACACACGAGTAAACATTGCACTCTCAGTGTTGCAACAAAAGGTGCAATAGCAGGAATGGTGCATACAAGTCCTCTTGGGACTTTGTATTTACATCCTAATTACGGCATCACATGGGTTCAAATAACTTTGGTCGGAACAAGATAATGTACATTTTCTGCATAAAATTCAACAAGATTTTTTAACTCTACATCTACAAAATGATGAATAAAGAATGCTATATAAAGAACGTAATTGTACAACACTGTGGTATTTTGTACATACAATACTTAAAGAAAATCCCACTTGTTTCCCACTTGTAAATATGGCTTTGTGGTGATGTTCAACTCATAAATACAACTTGAACACACCATTAGTGTAGTTTAAATGTTTTCTTTTAAGGTCATTTTTTCTCTTTTAGGTCAACTGTTAAAGTCAGCAAAATTTTGTGGGCAAAAAAAGTAATCAGTTGTCTATTGCCAGTTAGTGTAGCGACATAAGAAGCACAGCTCACACAGAAGTCACTTTCAAACCAAGCCGATTTCTGCTAGTAAACGCTGTGAAATTGTGTGACTAGATTGAGCCTGTTGTGCAATCTGCGTGAGGATATATTTTGTGTGAATTCCTATTGATATTACTGGATTTTGTCCCTGAAAATTCGCCAAACAACAGTAAATGTGACTGCAACTTTACTCTCTAACCACCAGAAGAGTGTGTGTTGGCAAAGCGCTTTTGTCTGCATTCACGTACTTGCATAGTATCTTAAATGTTCTCTTTAAAAAGTTTTGCTAACGCTGAAGGGTGCATTTTCTGTTTGATTAAATTAGTCCTTTCATATCAAAAATCACTGTGTGTGTAGTCTGAAATTTACCAAATTCTAGATTTATATATAAATAAATATTTTGTCTCTGTGAATGTGCTTTTTATGCTTCTTTCATGTTATTATTATTATTTAATTTCTTCAATCTAGAATTGTAGTTGGCCTATAGGCCCAGATAGACTATTTAATAGGATTTTTCTTTCTTTTTTCCATTTTAATCATAGCTGCTGGATATTTTGGTTGTTTGCATTTGATTGAATTTTTTTAATTAATCATAATTATGACAGTGATCAGGAAAGAGGAGAACTTTAACTTTGAATGTCATTGCTTACATCAAACAAAATGTGCTAACAAAAAAAAAATAATAATAACACAGGCATTGAAAATGGGCACAATTACATGGAACTTAATCTCAAAATGACCTGCAACTAAATTTAGCTTGACATAACAGAATGCATATTTTCTAGCACCAGAGTGGAACATCATTTTGCCTTGCATTTGTTTCTGTTTTTGTGGTGTTTTTTGTTTATTTTGTTTTTTGATGGTTGAGCATGAGCAAGCCAGTGATTGCACAACAACGCCAACCAAGGACTGTTTTGAAGAAAATTCAGTCCTTAAGGCTGAAGTGATGATGTGAGAGGAAAGTGAGATCAATAGTGCTTCCCGTCATAGACTTAAGGCTACAAAAGCGGTCAATCACTGCCGATGTCTTGTTGTTTTCTTTTAAACCCAACAATAAATATGCCAAAGTGTTGCAGCACCCCAAGCAAACCTGTGACTATATAGTGTTCTTGACATCTTGACAAGCTGTTGTATGAATGTGTTAGGTGTATGGCTTAGTGATACGGTCAGGCTGCTTTCAGCAATGTCTGAGTGCTGGAAGCTCATTTTGGATGCCTTCCTTATTTGATACAGCCATTTAAGGACATTAGTGCTCTAAATGAACTGATTAGTTGAATCTAGTTTGTCAGACCAAATAAAAAAAAACATCCACATCCAGTCTCACGGTATCTGTAAAAATGCATAGTTGTCCCTGTCCCAAGGAGACAAGCCAGTATTTTGAAATAATATCTGTTGTCAATACTCTATTAGGGTTGCTCAGATCACATTGTTCCTAATGACATGTTTCCTAATTAATCTATCTAGGCATTTTTCAGTGGAGTGACTCATTGGCCAATTATAGAGAGGATGTTGTTGAAATAGAGAATGTGGGCTGGTCTAGTAATTTCTCTTTCAATTAAATGCTCACAAACTCCCTGAATCCTTTCTCTTTAATTTCCACTCTCATGTAATGGTGTTCATTATGCTGGTGTTTGGGACACAGGCATCACAGATGAAAAGAAAGAGAGAAAAAAAGTATTTTGCAGGATTCTTGGAAACCAAGTGTACACAAACTTGCTGAAGCTGTATTATGACATGAAAGATGGACAAAGTCAGAAAGCGGAGGAGTGAAGAGGAAAACAACGGAGCTGGAGTTCAAGTGCTTGTACTGTAAGCTCAGAAGTATATTATGTGGATCTTAATGGGTTTAAATACAAGTTTGACGGGTGACATCTGACATCTCTCGGCAGGGTCAGTAATACCAAAACATGACACAAATGGCATACACTTAACCTGTGCTCCTTCAAACATTTTGTTTTTTGTTATGTAACATTGGATATTTTTATTTGAGTTTTATTATTTTTATTAAATATTCAATATCTCTGTAGTTATGCAGCATAGTGAACTGTAGCAAGCAATCTAAATACATTAAAATCTGCTTTTAAAAGATGCTGCCACATTTACTGTTGTTCTGCCAAATTTTGCTGGTAAAATCCAGTAATTTTAATAGAAATGCAAGCAATGGGGAATTTTGCATCAAGGCGAAATATTTCCCCATGCAGATTTTGACACGGATTTAAGTCCGTTATGCAAATTCACTTCACTGATCAACAGAAAGCTGTTTGGTTTGCTTTATACATCACACTGTTGACAGACAAGGGCTCTTTTTTGTCTAATGGTTCCGCACCTCAACTGAACAAAGCTATATAATTTAACTTAGAGACTGACTAATCATGTCAAATTTATTATAATATATGCATTTACATTATTTACAGCTACTTTGATTTTAATTTAGATGTAACAGTAATAATTTGTTTCTACTGAGAATTTATTTCAGTTAACTGATTCAACTGAAGCATTTGACACAAATGGGTGACACACTGTGGTTCTAATTAAGTAAAAAAAAGAACATAAATAAATAAATAAAATGCCCTTAAATGCCCATAGAAATAGATTTATATTTCATAAAATAATTAAATAAAAATAAAATATATTCGATATAAAAAATAAATAAAACTGGCAGGCTTGTTTTTTGTTTGTTTGTTTTCCACTGTTCAGACCTCAGTCACTTAGCTAGAACACTCTCAGTGGTTGTCATAGTCCCGATGCAAGCTTACGTAGGTTTAAAGTCAATAGATATTTTGCCAGTAATTGTTTTTCAAGCTGAACAGCACAGTGGCTTACTGGGTAGCACTGTAACACAAAAACTCACAGCAAAAAAGACCCTGGTTCAAGTCCCGACTTAGCCCGGATGCCTTTCTGTGTGGTGTTTACATACTCTCCCCATATCTGCACGGGTTTGCTCTGGTTTCCCTCACAATTGACCTTTTTCACGTTTCTGGGTTCTCAGCAGCAGAAGTCGTCATAGTTGGGTACACTTCTATAGCAGTGAATGGGAGACTAACACAAATATATTTTTGCATTCCCATTTGCTCAAATAGCAAAAGAAAAACTCCATGATAGTGTTTTCATGACTTTCAAAGGTGGGGGGGGGGGCCAGAGAGAGACCGATAATGGCAGTCAGTAGAGAGAACGATGCCAAATTTACTGTCACTTCATTGACGTTGTATTAGAAACACCCTCGCATTAGTGTTAACTAGTTTTTTTAGGTAATATAATACAACGTACAGTGTTATAAATGTACATACAGTTTTTAGTTCTTCATCTTCATACAGTTCTTCATCACAGTCTTGTGAAAAGGGTCCATCCAAAGACATGCAGCATAGGTGAAGTGGACACTATAAATTGCTTGAAGGTGTGTGTGAACTTTGTGATGGACTGGCCATCTCTTCAGGGTGCTGGGAGAGGATAAAGTGGTATCAAAAATGGATGGATGCCAGAGTGACACGAATCCTCGCTTCTCCAAAATAATGCACAAAAACAAATGTGACTCTGGAGCACAAAACCAGTCTTAAGTCGCTGGGGTATATTTGTAGCAAGAGCCAAAAATACATTGTATGGGTCAAAATTATTGATTTTTCTTTTATGCCAAAAATCATTAGGATATTAAGTAAAGATCATGTTCCATGAAACTATTTTGTAAATTTCCTACTGTAAATATATTAAAACTTAATTTTTGATTAGTAATATGCATTGCTAAGAACTTCATTTGGACAACTTTAAAGGCAATTTTCTCAATATTTTGATTTTTTTGCACACTCAGATTCCAGATATTCAAATATTTGTATCTCGGCCAAATATTGTCCTATCCTAACAAACCATATATCAATTTCATATGATGTATAAATCTCAATTTTCGAAAAATTGACCATTAGTTTTGTGATCCAGGGTCACAAATGTCATTTAGTGGTCCTGTTCTAGATAGGTGTATGACTGCAGCAAAAAAAAAAAGCACTCAATGAAGAAGAGCGAGCAGGTATGCTACAGGAAGGAATTCTTGTTTAATACATTGCAGCTGTTGATCATTTCACTCCCTGAACACTGAAAAGACACCAACAACTCAATTAGTCTTTCCAATTGAGTATAAATTCGTACATTTATGTTAAAGCAGGTGAAGTCTAATACTTGCAGGATGGAGAGCCCTGAGAGGACATTACCTCAAAGTGTCAATCTCAGCTCCTTCGCTCGTTTTTTCTTCACAATTATCTCAAAGGTTATTTGGGTTTCTCTCTGAGGCAGCTCCTCAAAAACATTTTGAAAATTGAGGCTTCATTAATATTAATTTTCCATCTACCTTTGCAGGTGTAGGCTAGATATCTTTCTTTGTGAGCGAAATTACGCCAATTACGCCATTATGCTGCATTTCTGCACGCAATCTTTTTGTTTTGTTAAGGACTTGCTTTCAGTGAAACAGGTGCAGAAGCAAACATGTATCCAAAGGCAAAAATAAGTTTACCTCTCGCTCTAAATATCATTCTCATTACATAGTAATAAATTTTTTATGTGATTTTTTTAATCCTCACCGTGTTAGGGATGGTAATAACAGGCTCTGCAGCTGCCTTGGCTTTTAGTGAGGTACAGCGTACTGCTGTGCGACCTGTGAACGACCTGGAAATGAATGACAGACAGGCCAAGATGTAAAACAGCTCATCTACCCTAATTGCAATCCTTCATGAGTGCTGCGAGATGCTTCACCAAAGGAGCCAAATGAAATGTCACCACCTCTAATTTGCTGCCTCTCAGTATCACATACTGAGAGAACACTCGAGGTATCTTGTCTCTCAACGGCTCGAGTATTTGCAGAGTGCAGCAACCTTTGAGCAGCGAGGATTGATTGATTTCTTTTTCTTTTGAACTGCAGAGGCTAGTGGCTTTTATGGAAAGACTATTATTGCAGTGCGCTGAGATCTCGGAGAAAGGTGAGGGTCTCTGCTGCCGTTCCAGAGATTCTGATGACTTTCACGTGCACCCTTATTGGAGAAGTCGTGGCCTAATGGTTAGAGAGTCGGACTTGTAACCCAAACGTTGCGAGTTCGAGTCTCAAGTCCGGCAGGAATTGTAGGTGGGGGGAGTGAATGTACAGTGCTCTCTTCCACCTTCAATACCATGACTGAGGTGCCCTTGAGCAAGGCACCAAACCCCCAACTGCTCCCTGGGTGCTGCAGCATAAATGGCTGCCCACTGCTCTGTGTGTGTGTGTGTGTCTGTGTGTGTGTGTGTGTGTGTGTGTGTGTGTGTGT
>NW_015505947.1:282790-288570 GCF_001515645.1 Sinocyclocheilus grahami
TGTGGGTGTGTGTGTGTGTGTGTGTGTGTGTGTGTGTGTGTGTGTGTGTGTGTGTGTGTGTGTGTGTCACTTATATGTTCATTTCAACTCCAAAGTCATTCCTTGTCTGCAAAGGCTGTTCTGAAAAGTTTTGTTTCAGTTTAACACCCTGAATAAACAGAAACAAAAATAACAACATTTACATGTGCACTGAAATGCAAGTTGAAAGAGAGAAATCCAAATTGTAAATCAAATACATTTTGCAACTAGACAACTTCACTCTATAGCCTCAAAGGAAATGATTCATGTTGCTAAGAGACCAAAAGGCTGAAGACAATAACAAAGAAAGAAAGTTTCATGTGGTGATATTAGATAGAGTGGCAGGTAAGTAGAAACAAGGTTGTTGAGAAACTAGAAGTGAAAATATTAAAATATGTAATGCAATATCAATTATAACAAGTGGTAATGTTATTAAAGTAATAGGATATTAGGTCCACAGCTTTGCATAGCTTGTATTTACATTACACTGTTCACCTACGCTAAACTAGTCATTAGTTGACACCATTAAAACGTTAAAATGACATGATGTAAATAAAAAAAAAAGTTTTAATTGAATAGTGTTTTTTTAATTCTAGTTTTTGAAAGACGTCTCTTATGCCAACCAAGACAATTTAAAATAACTGTTTTCTATTTTAATATTTTGATGTAATTTTATGTCAATTTTAAAATTAATTACACAGCAAAATCCCCAGAGTTAAATCAATTCTGCTCAGAGTACATATTGTCCCAATCTACATAGTGTTAAAGTAACACTGAAGCCGAGTTAAAGTTAATGGGATAATTAAGCAATTATTTAATTGATGAGCGAGCATTAATAAAGAAAACCCGCTGTTAACAATGTTGAAGATGAACAACTACTGCTCATGCTTTTAGACATGAAAACGTATCACATAATCCTCAACAGTGGTAACTCGGCTTCAGTGTTACTTTAACACTCTGTAGATTGGGACAATATGTACTCTGAGCAGAGTTGATTTAACTCTGGGGATTTTGCTGTGTATAAATATAATAAATTACAAAAGTAATATTTTCATCTTCAGTGTCATATGAACCTTCAGCAATCATTCTTATATGCTCAATATGTATGTATATTCCCCAGGGTTATTTGATGAATACAACAGAAGCAGCATTTATTTGAAATATAAATCTTTTGTAGCACTATAAATGTTTTTACTGTCTATTTTGATCAGTTGAATGCGTGCATGATTACTAACATTTTTCATTCATTTAAAAAATGCTATAATAAATACAATGCTCAAAAGAGTGGCATTTATTTGAAATAAAATGAGGAGGAAACAATTGCATTTAATTCTGGTTTGTAATTGTTTGTGTGTTTGTATTATCCGTTGACCTTTCCTCCCTGGCTCAGCTCAAGACACTTCTATTACTCTTAATCAGTTGATGTCTGATTGGTTCTCTGCACCTATTATCTCCCTGCAACCAGCTGTGCACACTGATGACCTCATAGGTCAGAGCTCTGATCTTACACTTCACCAGCCGTCAGCTTTGATTTATCGCTATAAAATGGGAAGATTCCACATGCCAACAGGTTTAGTATGGTCACACTTTAGATTGGGGACCAATTCTCACTATTAACTATGATTTCTGACTCAATAAATACCTAATTTCCTGTTTATAAATAGTTAGTAAGGTAGTTGTTAAGTTTAGGTAGGATTACGGGAGGTCATGTAGATTAATATGTGCTTTATAACTACAAATAAACAGCAAATATGCTAGTAATGCTAATAAGCAACTAGTTAATTGTGAGAACTGGTCTCTGAACTACTGTTGGTATGGACTTAGTATGTAATATGACATGTGAATGGACATAATTTAAACATCCAGACAGGTCAAAAACCTGAGTTATTTTTGACATTTATATTGGTAAAATTGAACTATTTGAGCTTGTGAACTGATATTTATTTTTCCACGTCAAGTCTGTTTTGTTGCAATATTACACTCTTAAAAATAAAGGTGCTTCACGATGCCATAGAAGAACCTTTTTGTCTAAATGGTTCCATAAAGAACCTTTAACATCTGAAGAACCTTTCTGTTTCACAAAAGGTTCTTTGTGGCAAAATAAGGTTCTTCAGATTACAAAAAGGTAAGAAAGAGATGGTTCTTTAAAGAACCTTTGACTGAATGGTAATTTGTGGAACCAAAAATGGTTCTTCTATGGCATCGCTTGAAGCACCTTTATTTTTAAGAGTGTACCCCAAAAATATTGCCACTGTTTTGCCAGATAATTGAAAGTGTAGAACATGGTCTCTTACTTCTCTTCTACTCTTCTAAAACTAATTCTAAACAGCATTTGCCATCAAATTGTGGTTTCATCATGTACTCTCACTCTATAGTCACATTTAAACATTCATTCTTATTTGATGGCCAGCCCATTACTGCTGACTTCACTTCATAACTTGTACAACGAAGTACAAAGAAGTCTGAGGGAGAGTACAAATAATATGTTTTTTTCACTAGTTTCCATTTTGCTCCTAGCATAGACACTATTGAAATATAGAGTCGTGAAATGTTTCATCTTATACAACACATGGTTTGTGAACTTAATGTTTCTTTTAAAGCTATACTGTTGCCGTGCTGACAAAATTGTCATTGTAACGTTATGTTAAATGTGTCTAACAAATCTCAGCATGTCACATTAAGACACCAACTGTAGAAAAAAATCTATAGTGCTCAAGTGTTAAATAAATAATTTCTTAGATTTCACAGTGTGGCATTAGCAGGCACATTAAAGAGAATATTAAAAAATATGAACATTGACATTCTTTCCCACTCACTCAGTTTAAAGATAACACAAATGTGTTGTTTTGCCTCGGCTGTGTAATGGAAAAACTGTTCTTGCGTGACTGCAGATCCAGATGTGCCATTATAGGAGAAAGAAGGATGATATCGCTCTGCTTTCACATATCAATCACATAACTAAAATAAAGTGGTGCTCAGTCCAGAGAGCAATTCCTTTCATTAGCAAAAGCTCCCTAAAACATCAAATGGACTCCCAATCTCTCCCAATGAGAGCAAGAGAGCAAATATGCCTCATTTCCATCGTGCCAAAGATAAAACAGAAGATGTAAAATACCAGTAGAGAGAATCCCTAAAATAGTTTGATGATATGAGAGACGGCACACAGCAGGTATTCTTTGAGATGCGTACAGGAAGCTGTAGGGGGAACGACATCAGGGAGCCCCAGAACCACGTCACCGGTTGATCTGGGTTACTTAGGGAAGCAGCTGGATTTGTGAGGCCCAAATCTAACTAAACCCAGTGGAGAAGCAGTATTTCCAGGAAAGAGAAACCATTTCAGTGCCTCAAGGCATATATCATCCAATAAGTTTACCTAACGGGATTGTTAAATCAGTCCAAATCTGCAATTTCTTACCTTTCAATAGAGTCTGAATTGTTTCTTCAACAGAATTAACACTGAATGTCTCAGCAAGTATCCCATCAAAGCTGTCAAGTTACACAATACCATCAGTCTATAACTTTGACAGGGTCTGTACATGAATGCCTTCATTAGTTTCACGTTGAATGAACAGAAAGACAGCGCAATTTTTACTGAAATGCCAGTGTGTCCCATAGGACCTTTGTGTGTTTGTGTTGGACAGCCGTCTACGCTGATTCTGGCTCCGTTCGCTGAGTAGTGCACTCAAGTGAGCGCTCAGCATCGCTTTTATACATCATCTTGGATCATAGCATCTTCCCTATGAATAAATGCATGAAGCTTTTCACACTACAAGGGCTCTCGGCACAGTCTGAGATCTGAAATGCATAAACTCAGCCCGGTCTTTAGCCTTTTATCACTGTGTGTGTAGTAAAGAGTGAAGGAAATGGCTCTGATGCAATGGGGCTAGTAGTGAGGATAACATATTTACAATTTACATACATAAAAAAAATTTAATCCAGTGGAGGTTTTTGGAAAAGTGAGAGCATACAAAAAAGATATACAAGAGTGCAAACACAATGCAAATGAATAGATGGCATTGAAGTATTTTCAACAAACGCTTGTTTATTATTTTGCATGATGCCGTCTTTTGGGACTTCTTGGTTTTTGTGTGAACGTGTTTATCTCCAGGAGGCCAGGATCTTGGCTCAAACATATCCTCAAACTGTGCTGCCTACACTGCGGTTAACTCAACTTAACACATGCCTTGTTGACACGCACATGAATGGAGTTGAGTGGGTTTTGAGGCTCTCCAGAGTAATCACTTTCTACCTAAAATATTCATTACTGAAGAACAAAAAACAGTTCATCAAATTTTAAACAATACTGGAACTTTTATAGAGAGTTGAAAAGCAGGTGAAGCTGCCAGTAGGGGATGCATTTTTCCATATTTCATGTTTCACACTGTAGAGGCTGAATAATTTAATGTTACAAATACATCCTTTATTTACGGTACTTCCTTCCTTATTTTCTCACACTACAAAAACACCAAGATTTGCAAATTTACTGATATTCATGTTATTTGGCAAGAAAAAAAAGACACACTGGGATTAATTCACTGTTTAGTGTGACGTAACAAATTTATTTATAATTGTTAAAATAAATGTAGTCATTGGAAATCTATAAATTAGAAAGAAGTTACTGATATACAACTTGATATAAAAACATAAACAAACAAAAAAACACTCGTAGTTGTTATCATGGAATGAGATACACAAGCCTGGGGACACAGGAAAAATGGTGATTTATCTGGTGGCTTCAAATGCTGTAAATGTTTCAAATAAAAACATCTCAGCTTCAATATTCTTAAAATTTAAATGTGGGTTATTTATGTTTAAGACAGCTTTGAAATAGATTTTTTTTTTTTTTATTAAAATTTAAGGCAAGACTAGGGACACAAAAGGCACTGACTACGAGGAATGACACAGGTCAAAAACAAACAACAAAAAAAAACCCCGGCCAGACAGAGCTTCTCACACTGCTTAGAAAATGTCTTAGAAAGTGTCCGTTTCTTCCCACTGTGGTCCAATTGATCTCCATAAATTTTAAACGAGTTCCTTTATTTATCCCACAAAAATAAGTCAGGTACACTGGCATTAAACATATAATAAAGACGGTGTAATGTACAGACCCATGATCCATTTATTATTTAAAATGTGAATTGCTTGTTTGTGTTTTCAGGCTAATGTTTTTTTTTTTATTAATACTTATTGTGCACGTCTAAATCATTGTTCTTCCTTATACAATCAAGATCAGAGCGTGCGCTTTTGTTTATGAGACATTCGCAAATGCGGCAGACTTTTATTTTATTTGTGAAGTGTCGTAAATTTGGAGTGACGCGTTCCTTTACGGCATGGGCTCTCACCTCACCGTCCGGGACGGACCGGGAGTAGTCGTGCATCCTTCAATAAATACGAATTTGAACTCCAGTAAAGGTAGGTTTAGCTTGAAATGATCCCAGATAGTGTATTATAACAGTCGAGAACAAACGCAAAAAACTGAAGCTCGCGGGAAATCCCTTAGTTAGTTATCGTGTAATGAGAGGAGCTGCTTTTACGCGCACAGTCCTTCCGCGCTGCTGTCTATCAGTCAGGCAGTCAGACAGTCAGTCAGTCAGTCAGTCAGACAGTCAGTCAGTCAGTCAGACAGTCAGTCAGTCAGACAGTCAGTCAGACAGACAGTCAGGCAGTCAGACAGTCAGTCAGTCAGTCAGTCAGTCAGTCAGTCAGTCAGTCAGTCAGTCAGTCAGTCAGTCAGTCAGACAGACAGTCAGTCAGTCAGTCAG
>NW_015505947.1:288732-289057 GCF_001515645.1 Sinocyclocheilus grahami
CAGTCAGTCAGTCAGTCAGTCAGTCAGACAGGCAGGCAGGCAGTCAGTCAGTCAGTCAGACAGTCAGACAGCCAGACAGTCAGTCAGTCAGTCAGACAGTCAGTCAGTCAGTCAGTCAGACAGACAGTCAGGCAGTCAGTCAGTCAGTCAGACAGACAGTCAGTCAGTCAGTCAGTCAGACAGTCAGTCAGTCAGTCAGTCAGTCAGACAGACAGTCAGTCAGTCAGTCAGACAGTCAGTCAGACAGACAGTCAGGCAGTCAGACAGTCAGTCAGTCAGACAGTCAGTCAGTCAGTCAGTCAGTCAGTCAGACAGTCAGTCAGTC
>NW_015505947.1:294139-303819 GCF_001515645.1 Sinocyclocheilus grahami
CAGTCAGTCAGTCAGTCAGTCAGTCAGTCAGTCAGTCAGTCAGTCAGTCAGTCAGTCAGTCAGTCAGTCAGTCAGTCAGTCAGTCAGTCAGTCAGTCAGTCAGTCAGTCAGACAGACAGTCAGTCAGTCAGTCAGTCAGTCAGACAGACAGTCAGTCAGTCAGTCAGTCAGTCAGACAGACAGTCAGTCAGTCAGTCAGTCAGTCAGTCAGTCAGTCAGTCAGTCAGTCAGTCAGTCAGTCAGTCAGTCAGTCAGTCAGTCAGTCAGTCAGTCAGTCAGTCAGTCAGTCAGTCAGTCAGTCAGTCAGTCAGTCAGTCAGTCAGTCAGTCAGTCAGTCAGTCAGACAGACAGACAGACAGACAGACAGTCAGTCAGTCAGTCAGTCAGTCAGTCAGTCAGACAGACAGACAGACAGACAATTCAAACGAATTTGCTCTTTATGTCGAATTCATTCAATAACATTCATTTCGTACTGTATATCGATTATTCTTGTTTTGTCAGTCCAAGAATACTCACTGACCAATGAAAACAAAGCTTTAGGTCATGTGTCCGGAACCGGCTTTACAGATAGACAAAATATGTATGTACAAAATAACCTGTATACAGATACGGTATATACAAGAGAATGTGAATAAAAAGGAGTAGGATATTTGTTAAAAAAAAAAAAAAAAAATGGGTTTTGTGTTGGGTTTTGCTTGCACGTTTTTTCCAATGAAAAAAGCCATGTTGTGACTATGATTGTTATTTAAATACCTGCTTGCCTAGCACCACATTTACATAGTTGTGTTTTTAATATTATTACAGTTCTGCTTTTATTATTGCTAATATTAGGTCATATTGTCCATCCATTGTGTAATCATTATACTGTGTCAATATATGTTATGCTTTCATACAATTTTGACTTGCATTATTCAATTTTTGCTCTCAATTCACTGCTTATGTTAGTAATGTTTAGTCTGAAGCCAGTGCTCAAATATAAGGGACAGAAGGCAGAATAGAAGTATATACCATAAAATATAATGTATAGAAATGACTTGAGTGGTGCCTTATGTTATACTGCTAATTATGTACATCTTTTTAAAGGCAATGGCAAAGTTCCATGCACCTGTGATCCAGGACAACCCATCAGGATGGGGTCCTTGTGCTGTTCCTGAGAAGTTTAAAGACATGCCCTATCAGCCTTTCAGTAAGGGAGACCGACTGGGAAAGGTGAATTCTCTTTAATATTCCCTGGCCAATTCTATTACGTTGTTAGACTCTGAAAGGTGGACGATCATAATTGTTTTTTTGTTTATTTTTTTCCCCCCAAAAAAGTTAATTGCAATTATTTTTGTACACAGGTAGCAGACTGGACTGGTGCAACATACCAGGATAAGAGATACACAAGTGAGTGTTTGCTTGCACATTTATTTTTATTTGCATTCGCCCAACAGCAGTTGCTATATATGTGAGCGCAATGTCCTTCCTTTTTTGCTATAGGCAGTTGTAAGTCATAATCATAAATGGTTGTTCTCTGTTCTGTTTAGATAAATACTCATCTCAGTTTGGAGGCGGCAGTCAGTATGCTTATTTCCATGAGGAGGATGAGACCAGCTTCCAGTTGGTGGACACTGCCAAGACTCAGAAGACGGCCTATCAGAGGAACCGTATGCGGTTTGCTCAGGTAGGTTTCTGAACATTTACATTCTTTCTCTCTTACTCCAGCTTCTCTTCTAACCTCCACTGTTCTCTCATTTCTAAGTCTCCATCATATTCTGTGCTTCTGTTCTACAGAGGAATCTTCGGAGAGATAAAGATCGCAGGACCCTTACTCAGTTCAACATGCAGACCTTGCCTAAGAGTGCCAAGCAGAAGGAAAGGTGAGTTCTGCTTAACCAGTGGGGAGTGGGGGGTGACCTGTCAACACACACTTACCCTCATCTTTCTCTGAATAGGGACCGTATGCGCTTGCAGAAGAAATTCCAGAAGCAATTTGGAGTTCGGCAAAAGTGGGATCAGAAGTCACAGGTATGAAATTCATCCGTTTCATCTCTTTTAATTTTTTCTTTGTTCTCCAGCACGACAGCATTTCACCTCCACTTTCATTTTCTTATTTCAGTTAAAAAATTTTGCACACGGTTACTACCAATTATGTTTTACCATCGTCTTTGTTCAGCATTTGACTTTTCATTCATACCTCAGTGAAATTTCATAGTTCGCAGTACCAATTTTGATACTGCATAGAAGTTTTTTTTTTAATGTTAAATATGAGTTAATATAGCATAAAGCCTTTCAATTAAATAGTCATTTTTACAAGTTTATCGTCAGATATTTTGTAAGGAGATTTTGACTTTTCTCATGTCCTTTTACATTTACTGACTGTTTACATAAATACTTCATTAAAACTGTCTTATCCATAAGAGACTATGTAATCAGTTATCATTGCTATGGTGGTTATGCTCATATGACGTTTTAGTTCTGCATCCTCACAAACTTTTATCATTTTCTTGTGTTTTTAAGCCTTGTACTTAAAAAAAAAACAAGCAATTTGAAATAGTTGAAGCTCAATAAGCAATGAAAAATAATGAACAATTTGTTTCACATGCACAAGGATGCTGGTCATACAATAATTTAGTTATTTTTCATAGCTTATTGTGCTTTAAAATATGTCAAAATTGCTGTCTTTGCATGTATGTATGTAAACACAGTTGGTTATGTCTTGAGTGAATCTGAACTGTTGGGCATAAATCAGATGTGTGTCAGTCAGTATATTAGAGCTGTGCATTAGGTCTTAAAGTGACAATAATATTAATTGTTACAAACTACCAGGCTCAAGGCAGCGCAACATTAAATGGGGAGGCCACGCACAAAGAGGTTAACTCAAAATAAACATTTATTAACGTAATTTAAACTATAATAAACCCCAAAAGGAAAAAGAAAACAACTAAAGATCAAATAATAAAGAAAGCTCAAAGTCTGGTGCTGGAGAGAAGTCAAGCTCCAACGAGGCCACCACACCGGAGGACAGATCCTTTTATCAGTCAACTGATCATACGTAATCCACCGCACCTGCCACTTGTCTCCACCCTGCAAACCGAGAAAAGAACACACACACCAGAACGCCACCTAGAGGCGAACAGATCCCGTTTAGGGAACAGGTGTTACCCCGGGTCGTAACATAATCTAACCAAAGACTTTTGTAGATTTAATAAAGATTAATCTATATTTAATTCATACAATGAAGACTATTCTGTTTTGTTTTTAAATTGGATTAATTTTATTTATGAAGTGTTTAATATTTCTGATAGCTAGACTTACCTGAAAATTGTAAAGTACGGTTTCATTCGTATCTTTGTTCTATTGCTCATAATTAGTTTCTGTTGGTACAGTTTGTGTTCTTATTTTATTACTGTCTATTTGTCTTCAATAAGCTTGAACTTTAAATTTGCTTTAGTTAGACTAGCATTCGTTTTTGCACCCATTTAGAAGTCAAATTAATAAGAAATTTTAGACGTAACAACTTGGTTCAAGCAAAAATAACTATATTGTGATAATGTTATTGTGAAATAAAATGACTCCTTTTGTGATATAAGTTTTTGGTCATATTGCCCAGCCCTAGTTTCAGTATTGCGTTTCAGTATTGCGTTCCTGCTCCTTCATTGGCTAAATATCATTCTACATTCATTCGGACTCTTCTCCCGTGACCTCAGGCCCAGCTGAAGCCCAGGGACTCCTCTGTGGAGGTGCGCAGTGACTGGGAGGTGAAGGAGGAGATGGACTTTCCCAGGCTCATGAAAATGAGATACATGGATGTGGCCGACCCGCTTGACATGTAAGCACTCTGACGTTACTGATGTCACTGACAGATCATTTCGTACGAGTTGCTCTTGAGGGAGTCCTTGATTGAGTTTCTTTTTCTCAGTGAGTGCTGTGGAGCTCTTGAGCACTATGACAAGGCTTTCGATCGCATCACCACACGCAACGAAAAACCACTCAAGAGCATCAAGCGGATCTTCCACACCGTTACCACCACTGATGACCCTGTGATCCGCAAGGTACTCCAAAGCACACTCACACGCGGCCACTTCAATTGTCATTGCTGCTTGTGCCTGACAATCTCATAGATGTCCTTTTTTTCTAATATAAATGGCAATGCTAATTTATTTTGTTCTGAAAATAACATCCACAGTTGGCAAAAACCCAGGGCAATGTGTTTGCCACTGATGCCATCCTGGCAACTCTAATGTGCTGCACACGCTCAGTCAACTCTTGGGATATCATCGTTCAGCGTGTGGGCAACAAGCTCTTTTTTGACAAGAGGGACAACTCTGATTTTGGTAAGCATGTGCTTCAGAATGAGTGTGCCTCATTTTAATGGATGTCAAAGGCTGTAGAGTCTTATGCTGGCCATATTCTGATTTAACTCAAGGGCACTTGCATTTTCTCTTGCATTGATATGAAGGGCTCTAAAAGGATTGCTCAAGGTCAGCATGAACGGGGTCGCACACCAGACAAGAAGCACAGTTTCACACCATGCCACATCTTTAAAACACATTGTTTTCTATGTGTACACACACTGGTGTGCACCATTCGGTGTCAGCAACTCAGGCTTTTCAGGCTGTTCAAAATCCTGCCGTGCCACTCACATAGTTTACCATTGAATTACATTATATTTATCCCAAATTGTTGTTAATGTACATAATGAATTCACCCAAGTCTGGAAGATTGTCTATTGTGCATCTTTCAGCTAAATGTTTGTATATTTGTTGCTTGAATAAAGTCTATATGGTTCATATAGAGAGCTATAATAATATAGATCATACTTTCTCTTACCGTTCGTTCTGTTTTTTCAAACACAGACCTTCAAACTCATTGACAGCACTTTGTTCATTCTTGAAATTAATTTAGATTAGATTTACTGTTTTGGGCTGCATTTATTTACATTAATTTAATATTTATGCATTATTAGTTTCTGAGCACTCTGCAAATTCTGCAGATTTAAATATGCCACCAAAGTAAAGGTATCAAGCTGGTTATTATAGATGAGGTTTTGCCAAAATTGCAATTAAAACAATTAAAATCAATCAATACAACTGTCAATATAACTGTCATGGTGTCACAATCTGCAATGAAAGCTGGAAATTATAGAACTTTTATATAGACTTATTTCATTTTTATTTATTTAAAAATTATTACATTAACTCTAACCTTTAACATTTAATGAAAAACATATTTATCTCTGACATCAAAATGTTGAAAAATGGAATGTTAGAAATTAAATTTTAGCAACATTTATGCCGGGGAGAAAAATTATTATAATTTTTTTTTTTTGGTTGAATCATTTAAAACTAATGTGATTACTGGTTAAAAAAAAAAATCCTTACTGTCAAGCCCTGATAATCCAATTATTTATGTTTGTGCTGCATAAAGTAGTATCTGTGCCGTTTTAAAGCTTAAACCTTTTCTCCCTTGTAGACCTGCTTACTGTGAGTGAGACTGCGAATGAGCCTCCTCAGGACGAGGGCAGTTCCCTCAACTCCCCCCGAAACCTGGCCATGGAGGCCACCTACATCAATCACAACTTCAGCCAGCAGTGTCTCAGAACGGTATGCCTGTGTTTCTCCACAGAAAACCGGCCGTTAACACAATACATGAACATCCATATTCTATTTCAGACAAAGACATTTGTGTATTGTGCTTTGGTGTCAGGGAGGAGAGAGGTACAAGTTCCCCAATCCTAACCCATTTGTTGAGGAGGACACGGAGAAAAGTGAGGTGGCGTCTGTTGCCTACAGGTTTGTGCTGAGCTCTGCTAGCTATACATGTATATTTTATAATGTTGTATATATAATTGTTTTTTTTTCATAAAATGTATTCACAGGCTGAAAAAAATCTTTCTTTTTCCATTTCCTTATCTATTTTTTGCCTTTTCTCTTTTCTCTTTTCATGTTTTCTTTTCTTTTTGTTTCTATATGTGCCTTAAATCAAATTTGACTTTCATTTTGTTACAGAATAAACATGGTGTTTGAGCCTAAAAATTTGATATGTAAATTTGAACAGCCTAAGAATGATGATATATTATAAGGGATTACCAATTGCTAACAAAGTATATAAAATTCGAAGTAGTGACCTTACCTGACTGATTCTCAGGTACCGGAGGTGGAAGCTGGGGGATGACATTGACCTCATTGTGCGCTGTGAGCATGATGGAGTGATGACTGGCGCAAACGGAGAAGTCTCTTTCATCAATGTCAAGACCCTGAACGAGTGGGACTCCCGAGTAAGACACCGAAAGAGAGCTGGATAATTGTATTTGGCTGTTTCAGAGATACAGGTGATATAATTCTGTGCTCTCGACAGCACTGCAATGGAGTGGACTGGAGACAGAAACTGGATTCCCAGAGAGGAGCGGTTCTGGCCACAGAGCTGAAGAACAACAGTTACAAACTGGCCCGTTGGACCTGCTGTGCTATTCTCGCGGGATCGGAGTACCTCAAATTAGGGTGAGTACCATAGAACCGTTTTTTATGTGATGTTGATTTGTCAATCTGATTTCTCACTGCACCTCCTTCTCTCTTTAGGTACGTCTCCCGTTATCATGTCAAGGACTCATCTAGGCATGTCGTCTTGGGTACACAGCAGTTCAAGCCCAACGAGTTTGCCAGCCAAATTAACCTGAGCATGGAGAACGCCTGGGGCATCCTGCGCTGTGTGATCGACATCTGTCACAAGCTGGAGGAGGGCAAATACCTCATCCTCAAAGACCCTAATAAGGCAAGGCAAAGCTGTGCTGGGTTTCTAGTCTGTTGCACTGCAGAATTGAGATATTTGATATACTACAGCAAAGAAGGAATCTCCAAATCTACTTGAGGAGTAGTTTTGTCTTATTTGTATATAGACGGTTTCAATGGCAACAACATAAACAAACGTTACTGCGCATGCGTGCTTTTGTGGCCCTAACTTAACTTCCGGTAGACTTCCAAATAGAATCAGTGACATCAGCTAAGTAGTCCCTTTAGAGTAGATTATTTTTGATAACAAGCTAAATATGTTTGCTGCGTAAATCAGACGGACTTACTGAAAATGCAAATTCATTCTCTGCCAGCAGGAGGTGCTTTAAAGCGGGAGAAACAGAGGTTTCTCCAGTAACAGCAGTACACAAAGCAGCACTGAGCTCACAAACGCTGCTTTATCAGGCATATAACATGCAAGATGAAATGAAAATGACATCGAAAATTTTCTAAAGATAGTCTTCCTTCAGAAATGCAGTGAAATAAAAACACCCGCGCCTCGTTATGATTTTTAAATGTGCAGTATGTGCTTATGTTCATTCAACGAAGTCTTTTGGAAAATGTGTAATTTTTGATATTGTGGCGAGCGCCACAAATAAATAAATGTATGGGAAACACATCCCACAGCACAACCACCTGAGCCCAACTTCAGTCTACTCATCACCTTAACTTTAATTGTGTTTGTAGCCGGTGCCATAGCCAGACTGATTAACAAGCACAGACCGGAAGTTAACTTCGGGCCAGGCGCGTGCGCCCGATGAAACAGTCTATAAAAACCCATCTAAGCATTCTTTATTATGAGCAAACCTTGAGTAGAAATGAAATACACTGTTTAACACACTCGGTGGTGTTAATTTTAGCTGCAATACTGTGCCAGTAGGAATCACCTTGGCAACTTCAAAGTATTTTTCTGCAATCAACATTATAATTAATGCATAACTCATTTTTTTCATAACTTTTTTTTTTTTGTCCCTAACAGCAAGTAATTAGGGTGTATAGCCTGCCTGATGGAACCTTCAGCTCAGATGAAGATGAAGAGGAGGAGGATGAGGATGAGGAAGAAGATGAAGAGGGTAAGGATAACCGATTGTTTCTCACTTTGTCTTTTTCCATACTATTTTGTTTTTATCTGGTTACGTCTGTTTCTGATGCATTTTTAATTTCTTCCAACAGATGAAGACAATTAAGGCATCATTAACTACCACAGCTGCTGGCATTATGTGTTTCAACGCTGTCAGAGCTGAATAAAGATGATTATTTATTTACTGTGGTGCTGTCTCTGACTGCCTTTCCTATTTTAATCATTATAGATTAGGTTCTGGAGTTTAAGGGCAATCTAGATGGCCCTTCATTTAAGAACTCGTGCTGATAAATCTTGCCATTTAATCTTAATTGTTAAAACATTGTGTTAGAAATGCCAAGACCATGGGTTTGATTCCCAGGGAACAAACATGCTGATGAAATGTATAACCTTGAAGTGTCTATGAAATTAAATGAATGGTCTGACATTGAGTTCTCACTAAGGCTGCATTTATTTGATCAAACAGCACAAACTGTAACATTTTCAAATATTAAAATTTAAAATAGCTACTTTTCTATTTGAATATATTTTAAAATGTAATTCATTCTTGATGGCAAAGCTGAGTTTTCAGCAGTCATTACTCAAGTCTTTAGTGTCACATGATCCTTCAGATATTCTAATATGCTGATTTGGTGCTCAATAAACATTACTTATCAGTATTGAAAGTAGTTGTGCTGCTTAAATCTGCCAACAAAAAAACAATGCAATGTAGTACAATAATGATTGAGAGTACAAATTAACATCATAAGCCTGATGTATTTAAAAAAAAAAAAAAAGGATAATCAAGTAGCCTAAATTGCTTAGGTCCAGTAAATGTTGAAATATTACTAACAGTACAGAAGCTATTACTTTTACTTCATAAAAATCTCTAGAAAAAAGCCTTTTACTTTCTAAAAATGTATAATCAATCAGATGATAGAAGGCATGTGGTAGATTGTGTATAACCATTGTTTAGCAAAGTTTTGACTATATTCATTATTTCTTTTGGAAATCAAGATACATCATGTAGGATCCTTTTATGACTAGAAAGTTCTGTAGGATTTTTATTAGCTCTAAAAAGGGAAATATTTATGAAGAATTATAACTGGTTATGATTCATAATAAATATTTAGATTATATCCTCGAATTAACTGTAGCAGAATCAATATTACAATTATTTGATCTGTCCGTCCACCGAGCAGACAATATAATCATTTATCCATTCAAGGAATGTTTATTTCCTGGCCACGGAACAATAAACTGTCCTTCTTTGTGCAGTGCTAGCAGTAATTTAGCAAACATGTAGCAAGGGTTCAACACATTCATTGACTTCGAACTGTGAACAGCAAACAGAGACAATCCGTTGTGAATATAAAGGATTTAAAAATGAAACTATATCTAACATATAACTAACTAAAACATATATACACAGAATGAAACAAAGTAAGGAAAAGAGAGAGAATAGAAAAGAATGGCAGTATTTCACATCACTTAACCACAACCTTTGAAAATCATCAAAGAATCTAAAAATCACCTTAAAAAGGGGCTGAAACTTAAACACGCATCTAGATAATTTCAAGCGGTTACTTGCATTGGTTTTCGATTGCTGAAGAAGAGTCCGGATGCGGTAGATAACGGAGGTCTTTTGATGAGTTCGTGAGGAGTCAGCTGGAAGTTTTTACTTCTGGTTCTTCTGAAGAAGGAAAAGTCCACAGCGACTAAAGTAACTTGGAGATAAAAACTGCCAGAAAATAAAAACTCAAAAGGAAGATCTTGAGAGTCTTCGAAAAGTGTTGTCTCAAACGAAGAGGGTTTCTGAGCAAAGATTATTTCGGGCTAATCGCTTTTGA
>NW_015505947.1:304768-323119 GCF_001515645.1 Sinocyclocheilus grahami
ATTGGTTTCGATTGCTGAAGAAGAGTCCGGATGCGGTAGATAACGGAGGTCTTTTGATGAGTTCGTGAGGAGTCAGCTGGAAGTTTTTACTTCTGGTTCTTCTGAAGAAGGAAAAGTCCACAGCGACTAAAGTAACTTGGAGATAAAAACTGCCAGAAAATAAAAACTCAAAAGGAAGATCTTGAGAGTCTTCGAAAAGTGTTGTCTCAAACGAAGAGGGTTTCTGAGCAAAGATTATTTCGGGCTAATCGCTTTTGAGGGTTCCTATTCTGTGTGGACTGGCCAATACCAGGCATGAATTTTGAGCAGGAGAAGTTTCCTTTGTTCCCTTCATGGCTCATTTGCATGTTTTATGGCCGGTCTGGAATTTCTGTAGTTTTAACCCAAAATATAGTACAAATCGTATGATGCGTTTCACAATCACATACTGTACCTCATTGTTTGAGGAATGAAAAGCTGATCATTTTGATACCAAGAACAAAGCATCTAGAAGATCTTAAAGTAGAGATACACTCACATACCTGAATATAAGCATTGAGAGTCTAACTAATACAAATAAAATGTTGTAACTAGGCTAATACAATAGGGAAACATACAAACAACACATGCATATACCAGATACAATTATAACTGATTAATTATAGTCTAAATAAAGAAATGTCTTTATGTGTGTGTGTTTGTGTGTGTGTGTGTGTGTGTGTGTGTTAGTTTGCTTGGTCGGTCAGGCCAATTGCCTGGCCATTTACAGCTCTTTGGACCGTGTTTGAAGTCAGATGGGGGAGATGATAGTGGGGGAGGACTGGTTAGAATCTCCTTGATGGCGAGGAACCATCTGGCAATTTAAACCCCCATTAAAAGTAAAGTCTCTGACCAGAACTGTAATTTATATGCAAATGTCAAAAGGCTAAAAGGGTCTCTTAAGCCATAAAAACCCAAAGATCATGCATGATTCTACGCAGACGCTACAGTTCAATAGAACAGCATTTACTGTCACTTTATATCAGGTGTCGTCAACTCTGGACTTTGTGATCCACTTTTTAACTCCAACCTGGATTAAACACACATACCTAAAACTCTGTAGTAATCATGAATACCTTGATTAGTTTGGTCAGGTGTGTTTGATTAGGGTTGGAGCTAAACTCTCCAGGAAAGCGGTCTCGAGGTCCAGAGTTGAGGACCCCTGCTTTAAATCAGTTTAATGCATCCTTGGTGAATAAAAGTATTCATTTCTTAAAATTAATAAATACATTTTAAAAGCCTTTGGTATTCATAGCCAATGGGGCTCTTCTTCAGATACGATCATTTATTTGGACGTTTTTAACATTACCAGTAAACCGTGTTTAAGGTCCAGTGGCAAAACATGCTGGTTCTTTTGTTTTGTGAATAGTTTCAGTTTGTTTTGGTGTCTAAGTCCCAGATGAAGTGCAGTGGTACGTTTTTCATTCTTTCTTTGAAGATCTGGTCAAACATCTCATTTTGTGCCACAGTGAATGTGTTCTTCCAATCTCCTACTGTGCCTGCAACATCAGACCAATTATAACAACCGAGTAAGTGAAGGATTCATCTTATTTACTTTCCAAGATTATAATCTTTGAACATTGACCTTTGCGCATGAATTGGGGCTTAAGCAGTCGATCACCAGGAATGAATTCATAGTTTGCTCTCGGGTCCTTCTTCATGTTTTTAAAAGTGGCCTTCTCCACAATATGTGCAATAGCAGCGTCATCCAGATTTTTCTCCAAGAACTTGCTGATTTTCTCCACCGCTGTCCTGAGATCCTGAATGTGGTGCCAAATTCATCAGTGTAAGGAAGGTATAAAAATACATCTTTAATATTTAGCATCCTGCAAATAGTTTTGACATATTTTGAGGCTGTGATTACTCACCATGACCATGTCCTCATATGACAGGAAAAGGATGCTGTACTGGTCTCTTTTACTGTACCACTCTCGGACATGATCAAACCAAGATGAACCACCAACTAAAACATGAGGTATGAACTGATCATTCTGTTTAAAGTGACACCTACTGTACAAAAACAATTCGTCCTGAATTTGGTGTTTACATTTAACAGGTTAAAAATATTCGAATGTGCTGCATTGCTTACCATTTCCTGCTAGATACTGCTGCAGAAAGTCTTCAAAGTTCTTGGGTGTCTCAAGCTTGGCCCAGACGAGACTAAAGTGATAATAGGACACTGCATTGTCTTTTGGATTTCTAAGCACATACACAATCTGCTATTTAAAAGACATGAAGAGCATTGAGGATTAGACCAAACAAAATTTGATCTAAAATTTTATTTTAGAACCAAACAAGTGGCTGATATAGAATTTGCTCACACAAAATAATACTTATTGAAGTAGTTATTTATTTTACTTTTTGCATAAGAGACTGCCTAAATACTTAACTTTCCTCTTTTGTCCCTAAGGCCTGGTGGCATCAGTGTGGGTGTGAGATGGGTGGCAAATAACCGTGGAGACGGGCGCAAGGAATAGTCAGGTCGGCCTTCACGGTACTCTAACCAAGGCATCTTCTCAAGATTGTTGGGAAATTTTGTTTTGTCTGCAGCGTCCTCACAAATTAAATTTATAATGTTCTGTGTCCATATTGTACCTGCAAAAATATGGTTCAGTATGTTACAACCAAAGAAAACACACACACACACACACGGTTAGCAGCACACTTAATGAGGGTGACTGGGACCAGTTGTCATGCCAGTTATTTTGTGGTGTTTGCTATTGGTACAGTATCTTAGTATTTATTAGATTTTGAGTCTCTAGTTAGTCTACTTTAGCACCATGTAGTGCCACCATTTGGATCGTGAGTCATAAAACATCCTTTACTGATGAACTAAAAAATCTGTCTGCCTGTCTATCGTTTTTTTGGCCATATCATTAACGTGCCAACATCAACGAATGACTGTACCCTTAAGAGGTTTTTACAGTAAAATATGAAACTGCTGCTCTCTTGTCCTGTTAACAGAATCTGTAATCATGGCCCCTCCTTGATGAAACCCAGTATAATAAATTGATTTATGTAAAGAAAAACACATTTTTAAACTGAAAGTTTGAAATATTTCTTAATCTTACCTGACTTGGGATACGTCACCAAAAAAACATCACTGTCACGAATCTCAAAATGCTGAAGAGAGTCAATGTACTCCCCGGTGGTTTCACCTTTTGCGAAAACATAGCCCTTATATTTAAATAAATAGTTGTTAAGAATTTCCATTATGCTGCACTTCTATCCACCCGCAATGTAGAGAAACCACAAGATGACCTTTGGAATCAGTGTGGAAGCAGAATTTAGTGTGCAAATGTAACAGCCCAGGCTGGGTGTTAATAATTAATTATAATAATACAGAGTGATACAGAGTCCATGTCACATATTAAGACTTTATTTAGCCTACTATATTATTATAACTAAAAAGGCATATTTACAAATCAGCACAGAATAACATGATCACTGTAGGGTAAAGTGTGACTTTATATTTTATAATTCATAACTACTAATTGATTTGATAATAAAGCATATATGAATTCTTAAACAGTATAAAAGTTAGTAAGCAAAAGGTGTGGTCTTCATAGTTTGTACTTTGGATATATGACAGTAAAAGTAGTTGTAAAGACAGCCTGATCAGAACAGATACATGATTGCTCTGACAATATACTGAGAAAACAATATTTACATAAGAGGACGGATGAAATATGTCCCAGTCAAATCGTTTCAGCTGTAACAGACAATCAAGTCAGAAAATAAAGAAAGTTTTGTAAGGAGAGCAGCAGATTTGACCAAGAAACACTGAACAGACTGGATCAGAATGGATGAGATAACAGAAGTATCCCACTGTCATGGTCAGTACACTCTTCTGGATAGACTGTCCTTTATTAAATGTACAAGTTACTGCAATAGTAATGAGTTAAACTGTGTTATTTGTCATTAGAGCATTGTAACCACATATTTAAAACAAATGGATTACAATGGTTTGTTCAATGTAGCTGTTTTTTTTTGTGCAAATTATGTGTTTGTTGTGTAATTTAGAAAGTAGACTATAACTACCACAGATGTAGTTTAAAAATAAAATTCACTCACTTTCCTAACCAAAACTGTCAAGACTGTTTAGCAAGAATCCAAATAACTGCTACAATACTATAGTTCGACTACTACAATCAGTGTACTTATTTCATTTTACAGAACTTGCTAATTTTACTACATTCTCTAAAGGGATTGTTCAGAGATTTTGATTACTGCTATTAAATTTTACCTAACGCTCTGACGTCAATAAGTAGTCATGGCAGTGAAATAAGGCCAAAGTTACATTCATCAGATGTTTGGTAATGTCAAATGAGGTAGACCTACAGTGTGTGATATTTGTAACACTTAATGAAAAAGACCTACAGTATACTAAACTTCAATCGATAAGGCATGCACCAAATAAAAATGTAATGAAGCAATTAGTGCCTACAGACCAATCTGGTGTGTGCTTATTATATAATACTATTATCGAGGGAGCAATAATTTCAATAGCCAGCAGCTGATATTCAAACAGCCTTTTTATTGCTGTCTTTACTGCTACCAGTTCAGACCAAACGACACAAAATTGTAACGTAACTTATGGTAAATGAAACTGCTCATATGGGAGGTGGTAGAAGATTATTTATGCTTACTGTTTTTTAAAATGGCTACAGTATTACATTTATTTTGGCTATCACCTTCCATGTTATCATGTACTGTATAGTCATTAAGATTTTCAACCTAAATTTAGTATTTCTGCATTTGAATTAAATATAAAATTTTAAAACTAATTAACTTGATGCATATTTATCAGTGATATATTAATAAAGCAGGTAAGATTTCTGTATTACTACTACTAAACTGCATGTGTTTTAAATACACAATAACCAGGTTTATATATTTATCATCAATTAATCCAATTTGTTTCAATCTCATACATTTTAACTAACTAAATTTTGCTTGTTCCATATGTATTGTTCAAACACATTTGATTTAATTTTAAACACAAACAAATCTGTGCTCATTCTAAGCAATTTGAATACATTTTGAAATCACATTTTGAAAATGTGATTATTTAAATAAAATAGTTAATAAATTATGTCAGTATATTTTTTAGTGAATCTCACTTATGTGTGACAGACAAATATGCATTAAATAAGTTTATTCATGTTAAAACTTTGTAATTAAAATTTAAACACACACATCTTAAATTTAGCCTTTTGTCATGTCCATCTTTTTATCCACAGAACAAGGCATTTGTCTTTCTGACTGTCCTAACCTGAGAATTGTCCTGGTTGGAGTGACAGAATCTGGGAAAAGTGCTGTTGGTAATGCCATTTTGGGCAAGAAAGCTTTTGACGAGGTTGGGATAAAGACCCGAATGAGTTTCCCATGTCAGGGTCTTGTGAGAGGACAGCAGGTGCTGGTGGTTGACACCCCAGGTTGGGAATGGTTCAACATCAATGGCTCCTCTGCATCAGTATGGTCAGTGAAGAAGGAGATAATGAGAAGTATGAGTCTGTGCCAGCCTGGTGCCCATGCCCTGCTGCTGGTGGTGCCACTGTCATTCTCGTTCTCCCAGCGTGAGCATCGTGCCGTGGAGGAACATGTAGAGCTTTTTGGTCCAGAAGCCTGGAGTTATAGCTTGGTGCTCTTCACCATCTTAAACAGAAAGCAGTTACGTGGATCCACCTTAAAGCAAGAAGTGGAGTTGAATATGGAGCTACACAGTCTAGTTGAGAAATGTGGAGGCCGTTTCCATGCTCTGTACAGAAATCCCAAAGCAGGCCAGGACCAGGTGGCCGGTCTTCTGGCTAAGATCAAGAAAATGATGGCTACCAATGGAGAGACTATGCTCTCCAGTGAGGTGGTGTTGGAACAGGCCAGAGAAACAGAGAAAGAAGAGTTGAGAAGATTGGAGGAGGAGCAAAAGAGAGATGAGAAAATGCAAAAAGTGAGAGAGGCAATGAAGGCAAAGCAGTTAAGAAGGTCAAGAAGGAGAATGGACCAACAGACGTTGGACGGTAGGACAATATTCTTGTCCTTTAAGCTCAAGATATTAAACACTGGCCAAATATTAAAGGATATTAATGTTATTGATTGTTTTGAAAAACATGAAAACAAATGTGGTTACAATTGTGTTAAAAGTACTGAATAAGTTGAGAGAGAATAAAACCACTTTGAAACAATCAAAATTTCAAGTCAAATGTGAAACTTAAATTTTTTTTTGTTGAAATAACAAAACAATGGCAATATTAGTCAGAGTAGCGCCATATTTAATTCTTGACAGGAACGAGACTGACAAACAAACGAGTGCATTTAATGGATTGTAGGCCTACTGTTGTTTAACAACATACCGATTGTTCAGCTGATAAAACTTATTTTCCAGAAAAAAACTCCATTAAACAGTTTTGAAAGAGATCTAGTTCCTTTATACAGTGCGTGCCACTGTAAAGACTTGTTTAAGTCTGTCCCTCACAGTCTTGTTTTTATTCGCGTTAAAGGGGTCATATGATGCTATTTCAATTTTTCCTTTCTCTTTGGAGTGTTACAAGCTCTTGGTGCATAAAGAAGATCTGTAAAGTTGCAAAGACTAAAGTTTCAAATCCAAAGAGATATTCTTTATAAAAGTTAAGAGTCAACCACGCCTACTTAAAACGGCTCGTTCTAACACGCCCCCACATATCTACCTCACTATGTGGGAAGATTTGCATAACGCCGCCCAAATGTTCACGCAAAGAAAGAAGGTGCAACTTTTATAGTATTGTATAGTATTGTTGTTATAGTATAGTATTGTTGTTGGCGCCGTCGCTATGTCGTGAAGGCGCTGTGTGTTTCATTGTGAAAGCAAAACTACTTTGTTTGGCTTTCCTCTGGGAGAGTAGACTACAGACTTTAAGTACGTTTTTATATTTAAAGAATTTGCCACTGACGATTCAAATGTGAGTTTTGAGCAGTGTAGAGTAGCGTTTGTAGTTTGTCATTTCTCTGATCACAAATGCAGACATGGTTTTATGTTTACGCGGCGCAATGCAACGCGTAAAAAGACAGTATAAGTCATTATAATCCGTAATTATGTCCCCACTGGATGCAACAAATGCCTCGTTTATAATGGCTTTTAATGTTTTTGTCTCAGAGCTCTGGGTCACAGCATCACAGTATGGTAAGGGGCGTAACATTTCCGTCACACGCTTGAGGTATTCAGCCAATCATAACGCACTGGATAGCTGGCCAATCAGAGCACACCTCGCTTTTCAGACCGGTTCAAACCTTAAACCGCATAAACACATTTCATTACACCAAATAATGTTCTTTTTAGCAACATCATATGACCCCTTTAAATTCAATATGGCGTCTAGGTGATTACCTGTGGCTCACGACCCGTCCGATTTTCTTAACAGTTGTTCTTAACAGTTTTTCTTGTTTTCTACAGAAGAGGAACAGAAATACTCAGCTAGGTACAATAACAGCATTGACCAGCCTCTCAGTGGCAGAAGTAGCGTTCGTCAGAGCTGCAAACAACAGTGAACGATGGGAAGCAGTCACTAAAAACATCCACCACTGCAGCTTCCGCAACTCACCACCAGAGGCCATCATAACTTCACATCTGTACCTGATCCAGTCACCAGTGTTCATCTGTGATTTATCAAAGCAATTTACAAATGAGGAACATGAACTTAACAGCACTTTTTAAACTTGATTGATTGTTAATGATTTATATGACCAAAGCTCGGTCATAATATATTGTTGCAATGTTTTGCATTCAAACTTATTTCCTTGTGAAAACACTCTCGTAGTAACAAAAAATAAATAAAAAATTTAACTCTTCTGACATCCACAACATTCTGCCCTGCTTTTGCCAGTATTGGGGTTTCAAAAACATTTAAAATGTTTGAAAATGTTAAGAAAAAAAAAAAAGTCTTAGATTTGTATGTCACTTTAAACCAGGATTTTTTTGCGACATTTTAGTAGTGAAGCATTAAACAAATTCCTTTAATATGCAAAAGTTGCCCATTTCTGTTTTTCTGCTGGTCTTTAAGTAAATATATATATATATATATATATACATACATTTTGTAAAATCTTTTGTAATAATTCGTCTGCGGCTTTCAGAATTTCCCTTTATGCTTAAACAGTCATGGCCAAAAGTTTTGGCAGTGACAAATTTTGTTTTGCAAAGTTTGCTGCGTCAGTATTTGTAGATTATTTTTCTACGTTTCTATGGTATACTGAAAAACAATGAGAAGCATATCATAAGTTTTAAAGACTTTTATTGGCAAAAATATATATATATATAATGAGTCAGTATTTACAGTGTTGACCCTTGTTCTTCATAACCTCTGCAATTCGCTCTGGCATGCTGGATATTAGCTTCTGGGCCAAATCCTGACTGGTGGCAATCCATTCTTGCCTCTCTATGGGATGGAGATCCGGGGAGTTGCCTGGCCATGGATCAAAAATTTCAATGTAATGATCTTCGAGCCACTTCTTTATCACTCTTGCTTTGTGACATGGTGCTCCATCATGCTGGAAAGTGCATGAATAATCATCGTTAGATGATCGTCATCGTCATCAGAGCTTCATCAGAGAAAATAACTTTGCACCAGTCTTCTGCTGTCCAATCCTTGTACTTCCTGCAGAATTTCAGTCTGTCCTTGACATTTTTCTTGGAGAGAAGTGGCCCCTTTACTGTCCTCCTTGACACCAGGCCGTTGTCCAAAAGTCTTGGCCTCACTGTGCGTGCAGATGCCCTCACACCAACCTGCTGCTTTTCCTGAGCAAGCTCTGCACTGTTGGTGATACGATTCCGTAGCTGACTCCTCAGGAAGAGATGGTGGCGCTTGCTGGACACTCTGGGACGTCCTGAAGACTTCTTCACTGCAGTCAAACCTGAAGTTCTTGATAATCCGGTAAATGGTTCTTTCAGGTGCAATATTCTTTGTAGCAATTTCCTTGCATGTGAGGCCATTTTAATGCAAAGCGATGATGGCTGCACGTGTTTCTTTGAAGGTAACCATTGCTAACAAAAACACAATGATTGGATGCGCTTCTTCCCTCCTTTTATAGCAATCAGTCTGCTCTTACAATCTAATTAGCATGATAGTGATTTAACCTGACTAGTACTCATTTACACTTTCACATGTGCTGCTGATATGATTAGTCAATTAATGATAGCTGGTCATTTTGTTTCAGGATTTAAAAAAATGATTTTTTTTTTTTTTAATTGTGTGTGAAAAGTTCTTTTTTTTTTGGCCAATAAAGATTTTAGCAATTATTTCAAATGCATCTGATCACTCTACACAATAATCTAGAAACAATGTGAATGAACACCACTGGATGCGCTTCTTCCCTCCTTTTATAGCAATCAGTCTGCTCTTACAATCTAATTAGCATGATAGTGATTTAACCTGACTAGTACTCATTTACACTTTCACATGTGCTGCTGATATGATTAGTCAATTAATGATAGGTGGGTATTTTTTTTCAGGATTTAAAAAAATGATTTTTTTTTTTTTTAATTGTGTGTGAAAAGTTCTTTTTTTTTTGGCCAATGAAGCTTTTAGAAATGATTTAAAATGCATCTGATCACTCTACACAATTACCTAGAAACCATGTGAATGAACACCACAACAGCTTAAGCAGCAAACTTTGCAAAACACAAAATGTATGTCACTGCAAAAACTTTTGGCCATGACTGTACACTCATTTTATCACATCACTTGATCTGTCAGTGTTTAACTGAAGCAATTGAAACTCGAAGCAATTGAAACTCACACCACCCTAAGAGCAAAGATTATATCTATCTGCTTCTATCAGCAAATGAGATCTAACCAGACTACTTATCCAAAATATAAACACTCCATTATGAATCATAAGTCCTCGACACATAAGACAGACATTAATGCAATAATTTTTTAATCAGTTATATACACGTTTTTTGACGTAAAACATAGCCTATGTACAAATGTGTAGAATAAACAGATTTTTAAACTTGGACGTAGCTTAGACCAGTATGTAATGACTCTTTTTTTTAAGTTATGATTTTTAACATGAATTTACTATGTGCTATATATTGAGCAGATCTCTGTAAAGCTTACATTTGACTAACATGAATTATTAACAAGTCAGACAGCTTGAAATGACAAGTGTTCATCTCAACTCTTCTTGAATCTTGAAAAGTACTTTAGTAGCAAATTACTCTAAAACTAATTTAAGGCAGAAACAGTTGCTCCAACACTTCCTGGCTCTTCCTAAACCTCCATATTCCTATGCATAAGGAATCATGGATCTTCTGCCAGGCCTCCAGCTCAGATTTCCACAGAGCTGCTCTGGAGCGGATGAGCTGAGAAGCCTCACTCTTGCTCCCTTTGGCCAGACTTATACTGTCTTTGCAGATAAATAGGACATCTAAGCCAATAAAGAGGGCATTTAGAGTGATGAATCCAGCTCTAGCAGACTTAGAGAGCGCTAGTGGTGTCCCTTTCGCCAGCTGCCCAATGTCGGGCAGGTCTGCAGCGAGTTTGGGAATGCTGCGTGCACTTTGTGCCTCCTGGAGCCCAATCTTTGCTGCAGTTGCAATCACCTCCTCACTTTTGAGAACTTTAACAGCTGAGGCTGCATCTACCAGGATATCAATACTTTTGGCTACTCCTCCAGCACGAGATATCAACTTTCCTGCTCCAATCATCATATCTACAACATCAAGTCCCTCTAAACGCTCCTCGCTACTGGCCTGCTCCAGACAGTCTAGAATCTTCCCCACATCATCCATGTATCTCTGGAAAATGTTCTGTGCATTTTTCCCATGGTGGTTGTTGACTGCTGCCTCAGTGATGCCTGTGACAACACTATTGACACCACTGGTCACCCCCAGACCGACACCGGTCAGTGTCAGAGCCAATGACACTCCTGCAGTAACAGGGGCAAGAGCAAGACCAACGATGGACAAGACACCGCCTGCTATCCCAACTGAACTGCCAGCCACAGTGGAGATACTGGCCCCCATCTTCATTCTGTCCAGCTGAATTGCGCTCTCCTCCAGATCTGACAGGAACTGCTCCATTCTAGAGCGACGCTGACTGAACACACCAATGAAGTGCAGTGTGTGTTCCAGAAAAATGAAGGTCAGCCTGGTGTGCTGGTCCATCCTGGATAATAGAAAAGATAAGAGTTTACAGCCACCATTGACAATGCACCTGAGAGTGAAGAAAACAGCTGATCATGATAAAAAAAAGAAAGGTCTCACCTTATTTTGCACAACTGCTTCAAATGATTAAGCATTTTTTGCATGGAATCCTCACTTAAGATCAAGCTGAACTTTACTACAGGCTCACCCTTCTTAAATCTGTAAAGAGTTTCAGTATGATTAACAAACACTCACCAGTTTTCCTACTTTACCTCAAATTTCACAAGAGACGAAGATGTTCGCATTGCACAGAAAGATAAGGGAAAATGCTTTCTTAAGAAAGTGTGATAATGCATCAGCCAATATTTTAAAGCAAATAAATTGAAAAATTTGCTAATTTAGTTACTATAGCACAAAAGTGAAATTCGTGAATTTATTAAATTATTTTGGCAGAATAAATAAAACATTCTGTTCGTGTAAAATATTAAATCACACGTTACATGTAAAACTATGCATTTCGCCAATTTAGGTCAATAATTGAATAATGACAGACAAGTCAAATAAAAGAGTCCCAGTCAAAGAGGGGCAATTGAAAAGTGCTATTATTGCATGAATTATATATAGGCTTATATTTTAGTGGTTATCATAAAACTAATAAACTATCAATTCAGATTTAGTGATTCCACTCAATTTGTATGTGTAGGTTTTTGAAGATGTTTGAATCTTACCACATCTTTAAAGTATTATTTATATTACTTACCTATGGATATCGTCAGACCAGAAAACACTCTTAGATCTGTGAGAAAAAAATAAATACATAAAAATATTAATAATTAATGAAATTATGAAAAAGCCTTAGATGATTTAGTAAATACCACTGAGATGATTCAATAATATGTGTGTATTAAGATGTTTATATAATCAGATAAATATCCTTTTAAAATCAGCATTGCAAGAATGTCAGAAACTAACTTCTTCTCCATCTTCGCACAGATCTGTTCAGTGACACGCATATATTTGTCTAGTTGAAAGGCCAGGACATCCAGGTTATTAAGTGAAGGAAGGAAGAAGGTTTCTGCATTTCGTTTAAAGTGGATGAGGAGAGGAGAGGCCATTCTGGCAGCTGTGATGACCGATCGCACACTTTCAGGACTCTCTCCTTTTGGCAAGAAGCTCCGTCCAGTGAAGACAAACAGTGAGGTGACTGTAAGCTTCTCCACTGCATCCAGAAAGTGGTCAAGTTTCTCCAGCCCCTCAAGTGTGTCCTTCAGGACAGCGCCCAGTTCCTTCTCCAGCTCCTGATATCTGGAGTCAGCTGTGACCTGAGTTAAACCACTCCACAGGAATTCCCCAAAAGCCTTGGCTTTGTTCTTGGAGCGCTGAACATGGTCAAACTTAAGACTGACTTGGTCTGCTCTGTCCTTGATGTCTCTAATATTATCCAGCTCTGTCTCTCTCTGAAGGGTCCATTTTTGTTGTTTGTCACAGAAGTCCCTCACTGTCGAAATGCAGATGAGTGTGTCCTCTACATATTCTGACAGGAGCTCCTGTAGTTGTTCCCTGAGTCATAGAATCAAAACAGAGGAGTTTAGTTAGTAGCAATTATATTTCTTCTCTGAATAAATAAGTGATTACCGGTAATGCATTTCAAAACAGTTCTGGAATAACTAGTAGGTTAAACTACTATGTAGGTCATCCTAAGCTGCCATACAAAACAGCTTCTCTGAAAAGAGCTATTTTGTAGTTCCTCTTAAGATATCTAATATCTTAATATTTAGGATAAGTTTTTGACTACAGTTTGTTGTGGGGTGTTTAGTTTCATGGTTGGGTTTTGTTCTTACAAACGCGCAATTCAGTCCATGACATATTTGGCAAACAACCTGATTCATGCTATGGATATTACCAAATATTCAGTTTCAAGAATCTGCCACTGAACAATTTGTACAATTTGTTATCACTCTATTTGCCTGAAACAGATGTCGACAAACATGCTTGTTTGTCTGGTCCAGGATGTTGAAGGATAATAAAGAAACACTGGCAAACTGCCACCAATAATTGAGCCATATTATTAGCCTATTATTTATTTATTTATTTTAAACGGTCAACTGTTTCACTGTGGTCCACTTTGAATTTAAATCAAACTCATATACCTAAGCCAAGTAGAACAAATAAATTGTGTCAAGTTAAAATAGATTGATACAAATCTTGTATAATTTTTCACAGTGCAGAGCCCAAAGTTATTCAATAAGAGCTTTATAGAAGTTATATTAAATTTCACACCCAAAAACAAAACTACAGCTACTAGCTAGCCTACATGGAAAGTAAAAATGAGCTAACTTGTTTTTCTGCATTCCAGGTTGTTGTGTTGTGTAACGTAGCTAACCTGAAGAAAACATTGTTTAATTCCTTACACTTCGCCAGACTGATCTCAATTCACGTTAAAACGTATTTTAGACCTTTAACGTTGTTTACACTTCTCTCTCTCTCTCTCTCTCTCTCTCTCTCTCTCTCTCTCTGTTTGAGAAATATGGCTTCCGACATGGGTTTTTATTTTTTACTTAACTTTGTGTAACTATAACTTAAGGGGAAAAAGATTGATTTAAAGATTACAATACCCACCTGGTGTCCATCGTTTTTCAGAGTAGTCTGCAGATGGAAAGTTGTGGTATTGACACTTGCCAAACTGAGGTGAGAAACCAGAGTAATATTTTGTTTTTGCTCTGGACGAAGGTTTAACTTTCGCTTTCTTTTCTAATTTTTGTTGCTCCACCCGTCGCCACAGAGGTCCAGGTTCAAAACAATTCTATGTTAACAACCGGTTAAACCCACTCGAAACAGAAATGCTACTCTCATGAAAAGCACTCATATGTTAGCTCTGTTTTGTGTGTGTGTGTGTGTGTGTGTTTTTATATATGCCTTTATATATATCAGCCCTTTATATAAGGCGCATTGTATGTTCTGATGACACTGACATTCCACAGCTATCACATGCACATGAAGTGTTTGTACCGTCCATATGAGGGCGCCGTAAACTCATGTCTACGCTATGGGCGTACACTTCTGGAGTGAGTGAAATTATATTAATATCCTAAAAGGTTGAATTACCCTGCTTTAAAAGGTACTTTTAAATATCGAGAACAGTTGAGATGTGCATTAAGTATTTGCATTCAAATGGACGACTGTATTTAGCATAGCGACATTGAGTTAGAGCAGTTATACTACTAGATAACCGAGTAGATAACTGATTACATATTAAGCTTCTGACTCTTTATTCATCCTATAGCCTACACACACAGACACACACACACACACACACACACATACACATACGTGTGTGTGTGTGTGTGTGTGTGTGTAACGGAGTTAAAATAATTAGTTAAATATACAGATACTTTAGAATGTCAAATCACATAGGCTATAGCTGTAATAATAACTGCAGTAATGTTTATGTATACTCCACAGCATTCTTCAATCTTAGAAACTTTGTGAAGCTACGGAACATGTTACCGGTTTCTGATGCAGAGATGAAATGCATTCATGACATCTAGACTGGACTATTGTAGTGCAATGCTTGGTGGTTGTCCTGCACCTTCAATGAACATGCAACAGTTAGTCCAAAGTGCAGCTAGCCTACTAGATTTCTTTGCAGGTCAAGAATATATGATCATTACCCCAATTTTACAATTTCTACACTGGCTATATTAAGTTCTGCATCAGTTACAAAATATGGCTACTTACTTAGACCGTATGGTTTAGCTCACTGCGTACAACCAGTCTTCTATCACACTACAAGCATCAAGCAAAGCTGGAACTTTGGTTGTAGGATAGCAAAGTTCACTAAAGGAGGTAAAGCATTTTCGCATTTGGATCCTAAACTCTGAAATAGTCTTCCTGATATTGTTCAGGGCACATGCACTCTCTGTTTAAATCTAGATTAAAGACACATCTCTTTAGCCAAGCATTCCTATAATGTATCTCATAACCTTGTACTTCAGTTTTATCTAATCAAATGCACATTATCATTCATTGCTTGAAATGTTTTGAACAGTAGCTACGCTAATTATTATAGCTAACTACGTTAACAGCTGATCAGCAGGGGAAAAGATCAGGAGGTTGAAAGAACTGCCTGCTGAGCTCAGAAACAGGATTGTATGGGGAAAATCGGTTTAAATCATATCTTAAGAGTTATTTGTTTTTAAAAGCTTTTAATTGACAAGTAGGTTGAATTCAGGTAAAGTGGGACTTCAGGTAAAATTGAGCTCAATGGGTTTACACTTAACAACGGTCTTTAATTGAAGGGACACTATTTCTTTAAATAATAAAATAGTTTCGGCTGATGCATTATGACCCTGGTGATTGTGGCTACACCTTAAAGGAGGACTACCTCATAATGAAAGGTAGAAAGCTTTTCATTTTTCAGATTTTCACTACTTGTATTATTTGTAGCTGCAGTTAACATGCATAACATGAAAGAATAGATTTTAAAAAATGTTAGTTTTACAATATTACATTCTAAATGTTGCTCTTATTCAGTTTTTAGTTAGTCTATTTGTTGTTGTATGTGTAAGCCACATTTTTTTAATGTTAGATTTCATGTTCTATGCATGGACTGAATGAACTGAGAATTTTACTAATAGCCTAGACTATTTTTGGGTTTGTTGTATGTTGTTGAATATGTTTGTTTATAATTGTTTAATTTTTTATAATTAAATAATTTCTAATTAAGATGCAAGATCATTTTTGATAAATCAGAGATGGCCCACTTTACCTGTAAAGACATTTGTCTTCAGTGCCTGATCTCAAAATGTTTACTGGTGTATAGACTAATTTATTGGTGTGTATATACAAGTATATATATATATATAAACTGAAAATATTACAGCTGGAGCTTAAAGTTAACAAAGCTAATAAAGAAAAGATAAGAAAAAACATCTGGGTATCAAAATTATAAGTTTAACAAAAAGTGTCCCACTTTACCTGAATTCACCTTATGTGCATGCAAACACAGATATGAGTACATAATAATAAACAGCAAACTCACTCTAATCTACAAAACAGATACTTAACCAGATCACTTTCCTAAAATTTAAACATATTGCATTACGAATCCCAAGGCTTCGACACAACACGCATATTTAAGAAACACTTATACTGCAGTATACTGTGAATTATCAGTGCTCAGAGTTGACACTCAGAGACTGTTCCAAATCACACAGAGATGGTCCTCACTGCAGAACACAAGATCCAGGGGGCGAGGTTGGATCCAGATCCAACTTCTCCCACCTTACATATACCTAAACCTACCCGTCTCCACCCCCTGATCCCTAAACCCACCCATCTCCACCCCTAAACCTACCACCTCCCGCCCTCTGGATCTTTGTTCTGCAGTGAGGGGCTACTGATCACACCCTGTACCCTTATTCACTATTCTGTACATTAGTTTACTAATATAATCCACTTGACAGAGTGAATGAAAACAAATGAGTGAATTCAGACACTGATGAACACCTGCTGTTAACAAGCAGTTTCACTAAAGGAAAGAGAAACAACAATAACAGACAAAAGAGAAACACAACAACTAGCCTACAACTGACTTAGATCAAATTAACTGAAATAAAAGAAAGCATTAAATCTCTTAAGATTTTAGCAGAGGATTATTTAACAACTCAAAAAAAAAAAAGCATCAGTAGCATGTTTAGGCACCACGCACGCAATTGCGTGGGGGCCCGCGGTTATTTAATTTGTCTGTCATTTGGTTTCTGTAGGTATACTGACCTGTACAATAAGGGCCACACGAGGGCGCTGTATAACAACTACAGGTGCATCTCAATAAATTAGAATGTCGTGGAAAAGGCATGCACCACAATTGTAAAACAACGTCTTTGGAGTTCAATATTTCAACATGGGATACATATTCAAATAGGATACATTTGTCATTGTATCCATTAAGTAATCAATGTTATTTTAATTTTTTTTCTTAAACTCTTGATGTCCAGAACTTACAAAAGCTCACTCATTCTCTGAGAATTCATAAATCAGAAGCGACCGAAAAGAGACATGACAGAGAAACATGGAAAACTTGATGTTTTTTAAAACGTGAATTACACTTAAACTGAATGAATTACGCATGTGAATGATTGGCTATATGTGTGTGTGAGAGTATGAGTGGAGGCCTCCAGCTGTGTGTTTAGTACTCAGAGCTGGTGTAGTGGTGACACACTGTTAGACTAATTGGATTGGATTGAGAAGTCTTCCTGGGAAAGGAGTAGTTGGGAAGGTCAAGTATTCCAATATCACTGAAGCAAGCAGAATTTGATTGGTCGCGCAGCCTGTGTGCATGTTAGCACCACCTCAAAATCCCTACCCTCTTCTTTTTTCTTCTTCTTCTTCTTAATCTTATTATTAATAATACGGAAATAAACAAAGGATGTCAGCAGTAGTGCTTATTTTGTTATATTAGCTGTACGATTTTGGATCACTGCATCATCAATACATTAAATTTGCTTTCATGTACAGAGATAAATGGGTATTGAGCATCCATCCATCTTTTTCTTTCTTTCTTTCTTTCTTTCTTTCTTTCTTGTTGTGGCAGATGGTAAATGATGGCAAGTCCACATTTCTTCAAAGAAGAGACAGCGTTGCAGATGGACAAGAGCGTAGAGGCTTTATTAAACATCCAACCTCATGTTTCTGCATATTGTAGAGCAATGAGGGTCAGCTTAATCAATTTAGTCAACTTAATAAAAAACATGGAGACAGCAGGAAGGTTAAAATTGTAAATTGTAAAGCCTTATTCATCTCGAAAAGCCACTGTTAGTCTCATACCATAAACAAGCGGCATCATTTATGCCATGAAACTTTTACAATCATGTTGCACACCCGAAAATATATTTTCTCTCGGGGCATCAATGAGATTAAAGTAGAAGAATGGAGAGATCCTTACCCGGGTGAGCTTTATGATACACACATGAAGAGGCATGTAATACCTGGTATTTATCAGTGTCTGTGTGAGAGAGTGTGTGTATGTGTGTATGTGTGCGGAGGGGTAAGGTTATGTCTCCCATTGCCATGGAAACAGAGCCCCTGTGTAAATTTTGCCTATACCAATGCTTTATTTCTTTGTTCCACTGATCTCTCTCTCTCTCTCTCTCTCTCTCTCTCTCTCTCTCTCTCTCACACACACACACACACACACACACGATGCGCAAAAC
>NW_015505947.1:323959-333253 GCF_001515645.1 Sinocyclocheilus grahami
TTTTATACCTGTTTTTTGTCTTTTTTTTCTTCACTTCTCTCTCTCTCTCTCTCTCTCTCTCTCTCTCTCTCTCTCTCATTCATACAGACCACATTACATGGCAGCACCACAAGTAACTTTATTCCTTATTGGGCTGGCTTGTTGCTTTATTTCCATACTGTTTCAAAGAATCAACAGTAGACAGTATGGATTTCTTAGATAAATTTGGGAGCAAAAAAGAACTTGATCTAGTCTTAAAGAAGAGAGTCTTAAAATAGTTTTTCTTTTTTAATTTTCAGAAGATAATGTAAATAGTGGTTGCCCATACAAAATTTAGCATCAAGTGCTAAGGTGTACTGGGTGGTTTCTAGATTTATGCTAGGGATCTTGGGTGGTTGCTAGGGCGTTTTTAGGTGTTAAGATATTCTAACTAAGATATATTAAATGTTGCTATGCTATTCTGAGTGGTTGAAAAAGGACACCGCGAGATGGTTGTTAAGGTATTTTGAGTGGTTACTATGTTGTTGCTATGCTGTTCTGTGTGGTTGCTAGGTGTTTGCTAAGGTATGCTGAGTGGTAGACACGGACGGACGGATGGATGGACGGACAGATAGATAGATAGATAGATAGATAGATAGATAGATAGATAGATAGATAGATAGATAGATAGATAGATAGATAGATAGATAGATAGATAGATAGATAGATAGATAGGTGGGTGGGTATATGGATGGATGGATGGATGAAAAGGGAAGTGTGTTATGCTCTACAAAAGTCTTGCATTTTGGTATTAATTACATAATGCAGTTATGACCTCATATTCAGCATGAAGCTATGACAATCGAAACCTACTCCAGCCGCTGGATGTTTCAGAGATGCTGTGAACGGTGGTGGCAGTGTGGCGTCTCTCTCCCTCGTTCTCTTGCCGAGAGACTTAGAAAGAGCAGAAGCTGTCATTAGAATGCGAGGGAGCAAGTCGCTGCTGCAAATTGAAAACATATTGATTCTCCCTCAGCTCTGTTCTCCCTAGCCTGAGATCAGGATGGAGATTCACACACAAGGTAACAGGGAGCAGGAAAGAGGGGTTGAATCGAGAGAATATGGAAGAGAGAGAGGGAAGGAGATTACATCATGCAACTGGACTTTTTTATTCTGAAAAACAAATGGCAAGGATTTTTCTATTAAATGTTTGGGTTGAACCAAATCTAGACAGGCATATAGATCCGCCTATCCAATGTGTATGTGTGTGTCTGGGTACAAGCACCAAAATAGGAGCAGAATTGGTAAAGGCAGATGGTAATTCAGAAGTGTGAGGCTGTCAAATGCAGTCATATACTATGTTGTATGTCAGTGTCTCCCCTCAGGCAATACAATATCTTCCTCATCCAGAGCAGTGTATCACCACCTTACAATCCTCAGGATTCCAATGACAAGAAAAGTGATTTTTCCATAATGCCTTTTGTAGCATATGATTTGAATTCATTTATTTAGAAAAGGAACTGAATAAAGCATTATATCTCAAATATGTAAAGAACTGCTTCAGGGCATTGCTGTCAGAGATACACACCTGCTGCACCCTCAGTAGCTGGTGTCAATGTGTAAGGCAACAAGCTATAGACACCAAACACAGCCTGTTGATGGAGCCATGCACTTAAAGTACTGCCAAAGAATAGTTGAATGTTTGGTGGTTTCAGGCTGTGCACTAGAGTTTCACATTAGTAATTTGCTAATTGTTGCCAAGTTCCAGATAAATGCTACTTAATAGAGCAGTAGAGCACACAATAGCAGCAAAAGCCATGCATAACACAGGGAAACTCTAGTCAAGCAAATTAGATATAATAAAAGACAATAAAAACAGTTTTTGGAAAATGGAAATAATCATGAAAAGTAAATGTGTATTTTAAACATATTTGTGTAATTTAAAGGGATAGTTTAATTCCCTTTAAAAAACACACACACAATTCTGCCATCATTTACCCACCCTCACAGCATCTCCAACCTGTACTTAAATGTATTTCTTCCACAAACACAGAAGTACATATTTTGAAAAAGCATAGAACCCCACTGGCTTTCACGAAAAACAAAAATAAATACAAACAAACGCAAATATAAACAAAAATGGTCTTTTGTGATCCACAGAAGAAATAACGTGACACAGGTTTATGTTGACGGAATTTTTATTTTTAGTTGAACTGTTCCTTTCACATTTTACAATAAGGACTTGAAGTCCAGACATCATTATTCAAAAATCTAATTTTCTAAATATTTTAGCAAAAATCCAAGTGTGAATGTGTAAGGTTCATGTAGGCTACTAAACTGTCATTTTAAACAACCAAAACCTGCATTTTTAAAAACTGAATAATCCATGTTGCATACATAAAATGAAGGGTGTGTCATTATGCAGGCACTAGTTCCTGAGTGATTTATTCAGACCTAAAAAAAAACTAGACATAGACTCCTGTGTTAGACCAAATGCACATGACAACACAAAGGCAAGGTTTATTCAAACCAGTGTTACAATTATCTATGGGACCTTCAGCAGAGGGAAATAGTGTCTACCCCTAAGACAGAGTGTGCCCTGAGGCGAGTTTTACCAAGTGGCTCCACATAATCACATCCAATTAATGAAACCACAAAAAAGGAGGTAGTTCAAAGAGCTATCTTATCCTTTGCGTTTCCACGACTCATTCTTGCTCTCTCTCTTTCTCTGTTCTGCAGAGCACAATTCACTTTAAGCATTGCTTAAGCCAGTGCTCAAGGGGTGTTTTAACAAGCAGTTAATTAGAGCTGGTATTTTGCAGGCTAATGTTTAGCTGACATTAAAGGTCCACGTGGGAAGTTTGTACCGTGAACACAGACCTCAATCATAGGGAATGAATTCCAGAGTTTTCCATGTGCCAGTGAGGCCCAAAGCCAACTCAAAAAACACACGATGCCCTACTGGTTCACAATATATCACATACTCAGGCTCAGCGGCCAAAGCCAGAACTCCTGTTTGCTCGTTGTTCATTCCAGTGATCATGGCACAGCTAATAGAGGCTGGATTAGTGTGCAGGAACAGAGTCAGCAAACATACAGAGACTAATGATGGAGACCAGCCAGTCTGCACCACTTTCTCATGCTCTAACCCCACCTCTAGCATGTTTGCCCCCTACATTAATCTGTTGCTACATTAATCACTATTAATTAATGGTGTTGGCATAAGTTAGTGTCTACTGTATGATCTACTTTATAGTTTTACCCATTTACACCCATCCTTCTGCCCCCATTGATAATCATAGCTTTGGATGCATTAATATGCAGGTTTTTATTATTATTATTGTGAACACAAATAAATGTCCTATATGCTATATTTTTTTCTCTGCAAATCTGAAATCACCAATTCCATGCTTCAGTAAATCTACCCTATACATTCCCGTCCCCTTCCTCTCTGTATCTGTCAGTGTGCTCTCCTCATCTGTCGTCTGCGCTTTGAATCCGGAGTGGTCCAGCACTGTACCAGACTAGAATTTTAAGCATGTCCTTTGGTCAGGAGAAGGGGGCGGTAGAGTCGGTTGCTGTATGCATGAAACTTAAAAGGGCTCTAAAGGAGGCTCTAGGACGGTAACGTGCTGTTTTATGCGGTTTTGTACACCTTTGAACTGGAGTAGGTGCATATTAGGGAATAGGCCCTTTTCTCACTTTTGTTTTTATTAGACTAAGCTATTGTATATTATTTTCATCAGATAATTAATTTAGCCATTTAACTGATGACAGGAGAGACATGTATGCTTTATGAAGTGGACAATAGGACAATGAATAAGGACATATTAAGAGCATACATCAACATGAATAGCAAATAAGCCAATACAAATATATTGCTAGAGGTGCAGGAGGAGATTGCATCAGAAAGAAAGAAAGAAAGAATGAAAGAAAGAAAAGGCTTATAATAATAATTGTGTGAACTGCATTAAAAGGGCAAATACGTTAAAATGCAATATGCTAAAAGAGTGCTCTGAAGCTCTCGAACAGAACTTGCGAGGTGGTAACCATAGCAACAGTACGCTTTTAAGACTAGTAGGCTATCATACAAAAGAGAGGTCCTATCATTGTTTATTTTTTAACATGAATTAATCTATTTATTTAATTTATTAAATATTATTTACAAATACAAAAATGCGTTTTTAAAACGTCAACTTTATGATAGTTGACGATTAGCAACGTGATCGTGTGTAGATTTCCTGTAACTTAAACTGTAACGTGGCCTATTATAATGAAAAGAACTTGATTTTTGTAAAAAAAAAAATAAAAAACTTGATTACATACTCCACATAACGTAGTCTGAAACAACCCAGCACCTTTAGTCAGCATGAAAGCATGCATCGATATATTCGTTCGAGAACGTGAGTTCATATCCATGTTTTTTACTCCGTTCAAATAAGAGTTTTAACTGCACCTTTTTCTGTCGCCGCACATCCCTTCTCTCTCTCTCTCTCTCTCTCTCTCTCTCTCCCTCTCTCTCTCTCTCTGAGCCACAGCACGCCTGCCTACATCCCTCTCCCAAATCTTCACTAGCACACAAGCAAAGGGGACAGAAGCAGACCCGTGTCCTCCTTTCCCAGCACACCACGTTCCTCATTCTCAGGTCTTTTTGTCTTTTACATGGCGCAAGGGCTCTGCAAGCGGGACGGTTCTGGGTGCGAGAAAGCCAACACGGATTTGGATAAGCGAGCATCAGTGGCGGGGGTAGAATACAGCAGTTCCGGCGCCTCCGCCTTCTCGGTCTCTTCTAGCCGGCTCTATGACTAGTAATGGTCGGCTCGTTCTGCTGGATGCTCCCTGCTCCAACCGGATCTTCGACGGCACCATATTCAACAGCAGATTGCCATTTTCGGAAGAGACCTTCATAGAGCTAGAAGATACATATGGAAACTGGGGATCAGAATTTTAGGAAAAAGGATATATAGTAGTGCTTTATTTTATTATTCCATTTTGCTCATTTATGTTTCATTCTCGATTATTTTTCTCATTCCATCGTTGACTTGATTTGTCAAACTGATGCGAGAGCGGCAGCAGCAGATTTAGATTCACCCGGACATTCTTTTTGTTGGTTTTGAACTGGACTATCCTGGCCATCCATCCATCTATCCTATATTTTTTTCTGCTCCTGCACTTCAATAGAGCTTCTCCTGTCCTTTCTGTTTCTCTCTCTCTCTGCGTCTTTCCCTCTTGATTAGAATAGACTAGGATTTTCTTAGCCATATTAAGAGAGGACAGCGTGTTTGTAAAGCAGCTACGTAGGTCAACAGTTGTTGTAACACATCGAATTGTTTAGATATATATTACGATCCGAAGCAAAGCCTTCCATTATTCCATCAAAGCCAGTCTGAATCCCACATTCTTCCTTAACCAGTATTTATCCTCAATTGCTAACACATCAAATCTAAGCGCCTAAATTGTCATAATTAAAACCGAGTATCGTTCAACATTGGCTTAATTGCTGTGGCGTTTGAATGACATGCTCAGGCCGTTATTAAAGGCCTCGGCAATTAATTATTATGTTTAATTAGTGGCTTTGCAGCGTGAATGCTCGTGTAAGTTTAAGCTGTAGCACTAGCTGCTGCATATCTTACCTCTTTTAGAAAAAAAGACAAGGACAAACGATTTAGGACGGTAAAATTGCTCTTTGTTGGAACAGTGCGGAAAGCGTACCGTTCCACTCCGAAAACAAACGAAAAAGCCAGAAAGGCTCATCTATTTCTTCCTTAATCGGTTCTCACCCAAACGCAACCATAAGGTTCCTACCGCATCCTCCCCCTTCCCCCTCCTTTCGCTCAAATATATCCCATTTTTTAAATTTGGTTTGGTACCGTAAATTTTCAAATATTTATTTCCTATACATAAAGAGGAAAGGGGGTCCCCCTTTCATGGAATGCGGAAACATGGGTGTGTTTGACCGCGGAGTTCAGATGTTATTGACCACGGTGGGCGCGTTCGCCGCCTTCAGTCTCATGACCATCGCGGTGGGCACGGACTACTGGCTGTACTCGCGCGGCGTGTGTAAGGTCAAAAGCAACAACGAGAACGAGACCAGCAAGAAGAACGAAGAGGTGATGACCCATTCGGGACTGTGGAGGACATGTTGCTTGGAAGGTAAGACGACTCTCATGCTCTCTTTCATCCACCCGATGACGTTTAGCGGTCCCCCATTTGCATTAGAGGGTCCATCTCAGCATGTGCACACGTGTTCCTGTCGGTTGTTACGGAAACGCATCTTAGGCCTGCTGCTCTCATGGTGGTTTAGCGGCTCCGCATTCAGAACCACGGACAGCGACAGCGGCGCACAATACTAAAACTGATGCGTAAAGATGTTAAACAGGGTCTACTTTGCCAGATAGTCCAAACACAATGCTATTTCTTATAGTAGGATGTGTAGTAATAAGACAGAACTAGTTAACTGCACTGTAAAAAAAAATCCGTAAAATTTATGGTAAAAATCCGGCAGCTATGGTTGCCGGAATTTTACCGTAAAAAATACGGTAGCAACGTTTTAGGTTTTACGGTTTTACAGTTAAATACCGTAATTTCATTAACTGATATAATGTTAATATACCAACCTACTGGAAGTACTGAAATCTGTTTTGTGCCTTTGTAATACACTGATAACCACCAAATGCAGGTGGTGGTGAGAAAGTCACATGATGAACCAAAGCCCATCACAAGCAGCTTTTAAATAATAACATGTATATGGTAACACACATGAAACTGAAATAATGCAATAAACACTCATTTAACAACATTAGGTGTAACACACAACCCTAATATACAAAACCGATAAGAAAAAACTAAGAAGAAACATAGTTATTTCAACAAAAAAACATCAAATTTGAAACGTAACGCAGGGAATTCTGGGAATGTCAATTTACGGTTATTCACTGTAAATTATACAGTATTTTTCATTTCCAAAAACGGTATACTACCGTAAAATTTATGTCCAATACATGTAACATCCAATACAGTTTTTCACCGTATATAGTAGGGGAATTTACCATTAACAATTTAACAGGTTTTTACTGTAGCATTTTTTACAGTGTGGTTTCTTGTTGGTCTAAGACGGACATGTTCTAAAAACCGGTTTGAACACATAAATCTATAGTAGGAACACATATTTGCTTGTTTTATATATTCTTGCTGCTGCTCATGACCAACTTGGACCAGCGAATGACCAGCTTAGACCAGCTAGAAACCATCTAGGACTATCAGCTTTTTTGGGTTCAACCAAAAATACACATTTTGTCATCATATGCTCACCCTCAAGTCATTCCAAATGACTTTCTTTCATCCCTGAAACACAAAAGAAGATATTTTGATATTTTTGTCCATACAGTGATAGCGCAAAGCAACACGGAACCCCTTTGATGCTCTTTGTATGGACAAAAAGTGTACTTTTTCAAATTATATTATTTTGTGTTCTACAGAAGTCAGTCAGTCATACAGGTTTAAAATTAACATTTAAAAAAAAAAAAGGTTATTTATTGGCATCTATGGTTTCACGAAGAATATTTTCATTCCACGAAGGGTTCTTTACAGTGGAAAAAGGTTCTGAAAGGTTCTTGGGGGGGGGGGGGGGGGGGGGCTTCTAGGGCATCGTTGTGAAAACCCCCTTGTGGAACCATTATTTTTAAGAATGGATGAGTAAATGATGACAAAAGTTACATTGAGGTTAACTATCCCTTTAAGATAGATTTTACCGCAGGGGAAAGTTGGATGTAAAAGCAGATAAATGCATGTGTGCACTACTGGGACTTCCACTAGGTAACACCTGGGGAAAATTGCTACTCATATGCACCATGTTCAGAAAGGCTCACTATATGTCAGGTCAACGTACACAGACTGTTGATTTCCTGTCATGCCTCAGTGGCTGCACTGACTGCTGACTTTGGCCTAGCAATGTCACCTTGTGAGGTCACAGAGCATAACAAATCCTCTTCCTCACCAGGGCTCAGAGGAGGCATAGAAGATGGCCTGTGTCTCTGAGGCACACGGCCATATGCTATCTGTACACATCCTTTGCTGCATCTAAAGCACAGGAAGATCTATGGATCTATGGATCTATGGATACAGTCAAATGAGTTAAACTACAAGGCGTATAGACAGGGGAGACTGGATGTTGACCTTGATCATCATTATGACTGCATGAGTTCTCATAGCCATATATTGACTAAAGCAAGATGAGTGACTTTGACCACATCTGTGAGCGTATCCTTAACTCTTTCATTTTGTCTGTCAGTTTACCCTTAAGTTTTGTCTGTCAAATGACCCGAAAGGCTCAAGGCCTACAACCTTAATGTGCAGGAATCTCTTGGACCAAAAAGTGTTTCATGAGAACCATCTAAGTGGGGCCTGATGAACATTTCCATGTAGAATATTTCCTAATAGCTCTTTTGTAGTACCCCTTTGTGTCATTGGCACCACAAAATTCACATGGTAATCAGTCATTTGTCAGATTTGTAATTTGTGATTCATTTCAGCTCTCAGTTACGAAGATATAGCAGACAGAGGTCAAATTCTTTGGAATAGCAATGCAGTTTGATTCGGTTCAGCTAATAAACTGATAGTACGCTAGCAGAATTGAACCGTGAAGAATGAAACATTTGCCTCTCTGTGTGTGTCACAAAATAAATCCTACCGTTTATGAACAGGCAAAATGATCACTGGATAAACAACACACTCAAATAGTAGAACATACAGTTAAATTGTTGATTACAGCCAGCTCATTTGCAGAATTAGGTGTAGATCTATGATCAGTTTTAAGTAGAAGAGGACTTAAATGTGAAACATCTCTATTCCTCCTTTTCTCAGTTCAGGCTCACACAGATCGCACGCTCATACTATGACAAAAGCAATTAGCTGCAACAGTAAATAACACTTATCCCTCAACCTACACGGTTGTATCCATCAACCAGGTGCCGCCTCTCAGAGCCCGTCTTGCACTGCCCACAATTTTTTCAACACAAAAGCAAAGCACAATGCACTTGCTGTTATCACACCTCTCAGTGAAAGATGACAGCTTGTTAAGGTCTTATTCTGGACACCCACGGAGCCTATATAGTGCCGCTGCAGATTAGAATGTATCCCTACACTCTTAAAAATAAAGGTGCTTCACGATGCCATAGAAGAACCTTTTTGTCTAAATGGTTCCATAAAGAACCTTTAACATCTGAAGAAACTTTCTGTTTCACAAAAGGTTCTTTGGGGCGAAAGAAGGTTCTTCAGATTATAAAAAGGTAAGAAAGAGATGGTTCTTTAAAGAACCTTTGACTGAATGGTTCTTTG
>NW_015505947.1:334481-365179 GCF_001515645.1 Sinocyclocheilus grahami
TGTAATTACATCAGCAGATTCGGCACATTCGCGATAGAAAAGCGGCGCTTTCCAACTTCAGTAACATGTTATGGTATTACAGCTGTGAAATTACAAACAAAAATACTGAGACATGAACTGAAATGAATTGTGAATTTGATTAACATTAAATCGTCCTCCTCCCATTTTCACCTCAAAAGTTTGGAGAAGCTGTGCCTCCCCTGCCTCCCCCGACGAGCCGCCACTGTGTGTGATATAGACAGACAAGCCGTGGGTCTTCGCTGTGTCTGGCGCTGCTGTAGAAATGGATTATGCTCATAAACTGATCAGATAATGATTACCAGCCTGGCATGGATCTGCCCAGCTAATGACCCAGGTCCAGAGTGCCATTACACAGTGTTACAGCATTACTGCATGCTTCAGTTCGCTCACACAGGCCTCTTGCCCCAAAACAATCATCCCAGTTCAGCTCTACACTTACCAAAGGAAAAATCCAACCATTTTTTCTTTGGCATGCCCACTCTCTATAACACTTCAATACTATGATCCATTTATCCTATAAACACCAGTGATGTGATGAACAGCAGGGAATAAAAACATCCTGGAAGCCAGCATATACACTGCCAAAATACCCTGTCAGGTTAACCTATAACAGTAGAGCGGTTTCATTCAATGCCTTTTCTCATTGCCTTGTCAGATGATTATTACAGTTTTGAGGTTTCATATTTCTAGCTTGATATATTCAGCTGTGATATTAAAGGGATATCCAAAGTAAGTAAATGATGACAGTTGATAAAATAATAAAAGGTATCACTGGAAGTTCACAGAAGTTCATTAGGTAGATAGCAATGATTCGTTGAATTGAACAATGTGATACAGTAAAGACATTTACATTGCTATAAAAAGTAAAGACATTTATATTTTTCTAGGATCATGTGACACTGAAGCCTGCAATAATGGCTACTGAAAATTCAGCTTTGCAGGAATGATTTACATTTTTTAAGTATTACAATAGAAAGCAGTAATAATATTTAACAATATTATATCACAGATTTTACTGTAGTTTTGATCAAATAAATGCAACCTTCTTTCTAAAACATTTAAAAATATCTTATTGACTTCAAGTTTTTAAATGGTATCTTTTTCTACATTTTAAAGGGGTAGTTCAAAATTGTGACATTCGAAACCTGCATGATTTTCCAAGAAAGCACCGTAAAAGTTTGCAAATAACTTGTGCAGTATGTTCCAATTCTTTTGAAGTCAGATGATAGTTTTTTAAGAACAGGTTTACATTTGCATTTATTTGTTTAGTTATTAGAAAAGTGCAGCTTGAACATTCTGCTATAAATATCTCTTTTTGAGTTCCACAGAAAAAAGAAAGTCATGTGGGTGACATAAGAGTTAATGATGACAGAACTTTCTTTTTTTTTTTTTTTTTACAATGACAGAAGCCATTTGTTTTGAAGAATAATGATCTTATTTAGAGCTAATGTACTGGCAAGCCGGTTCTCATTTTGAACTTCTCAAATGCAGGACATGTAGTCGAAACAGCAGATGTGTTTTTTTTGGCAACATCTAGACAACCTCTGCCAGAATCAGAGGACAAAATTCTGCTCTGCCGCTAAGACAGGAAGGAACATAATGAGGGTCTCAGGGACATTATTAATATTGGATTGGGAGATGGCCCGGGTGGAATACCACTTGAATCATCCTCATTCTGATTCAGCTCTGAAAGCAGGTTGAATGTGAAGGCAGTGATCAGAGTGCAACAGAACAATCTGTTCCACATCTCATGTCTGAGTGGTGTTAATTCATCATTCCTCCAATCATCTTCTCCAGAGCTGCAGATGGCCTTCATCAGGGGAATGAGAGGGATTGAATGACGTAGGCATTCTGGTTCCTTTTGGTCCTGGTGCGCTGTGTGATTTCTCTGCACTTTGACCCAGGAAACAGATCAATAGAGAACACTCCCAGGATCTGTTTGTGGGAAGGCCTCTATAGTGTAATATCACTGATTATAGCTGATGAATGAATACAACAGTACAGATAAGTGGAGGCACATTAGGCTAAAAAGAGATGTTCAACATATAACATTTTGAGCCACATGACTTTCTTTCCTCTGTGCAACACAAAAGGAGATGTTTAGCAGAATTTTGAGGCTGTTTTCCATTCATTGAATGTCAGTGGTAAGAACACCATAGAAATGGGCCATATGACTTATGCAAGTCTTCTGAAGACATAAGTTTGGTTTTGTTTGTTTGTTTTGGTGAGGAGGAGTAGCACATGTTGTTATGTTATATATTAACATATATGATATACTATAATAAATGTTATACAACTAGCATTTAAACGTTTGGGGTGAGTAAGATTTGTAAAAAATTTTGAAAGAATGCTCTCATGCTCACCAAAGCTGCATTTATTTATAAAAATTCAGTAAAACCAGTAATATTGTCAAATATTATTTAAATACAATTTAAACTGTTTTCTGTTTTGAAATGTAATTTAATCCGGTGATGGCAAAACAGAGTTTTCAGCTTCATTACTCCAACCTCCAGTGCCCCATCAACCTTCAGAAATCATTTTAATATGCTGATTTGCTGCTCAAGAAACATTTCTTATTGTTATCAATGTTAAAAAATAGTTGTGCTGCTTTTTTGTGAGTAGAAAGTTCATAATTTATTTGAAATATAATTTTTTTTGTAACAATGTAAAGTCTTTACTTACTATTAATTAATTTAATGCATCCTTGATTAATATAATTATACATTTTTTTCAAACAATAAAATCTTACTGACCCAAAACTTCTGAATGGTAGTCTATATTTAATCTACTTATGCTTCTTTTTAATGCATTTAAATATATTCAAATATGGTGCATCAAAACATGTTATGATGCTTTTAGAATTAGACATTATATTTAAGGTGGAAGAGAAGATTTTTCTGTGTGTTCGTCACTGATCTCATCACTTCAGAAGACCTGGAATATAAATAATATAGATTATTTTAATAGTACTTTTTGACATTTTTTAAGATTAAGAGCCTTTGGTCTCCATCTAATAATTGTATGGAACAGAGCATCATGAATTTCCTTATATGATGTACTGAAGAAAGAAAACGGAATGACATGATGAGTAAGTAATGGCAGAATTTCATTTTGTGGTGAACTATAAAGAGATTCTGTCTACAGCACATAGTAAAGAGTAGTTTTGTTTGAAATGTTTGGTAAAGATGCAGAAGGGATTTGACTATACCGCAGCTCATTTCATGGCTCCAATTACCACAAACCTCTTTTTGCCACACAAAACTCAACATGCACATCTACACAAAGAGGTCTGTGGTAATTTAGAAATTCACTCTGTACTCTCGCATGCAGTGCCAAAATCTCTGTGATACTATTATACTGAGCAAGACCAATTATATAGAATTGATCTCCTTTCCACTGCTGTAGACTGCACAGTCGACATTAGGCCAATTCTGTGATAACGTTTAAAGGGGATCATTCATTTATCCCCCACACTCCCGAGAGGAAATCCCAACATAAATGCTGATTAACTCTATATCTGCTCTATTCATTTTAAGTCAAAGCGTTTTGCTGTTTTTCCCCCGAAAGCAGCAGTGGAATCTGTGGCCCTCTCAGGTGTGATGAATTGGTGGTGTCCTTGGCACAGTTCATTTGCAATCCATTACAGCGCATTAGCTTTGTGTCAGAGAGGAACCCAAACACCATGCATCACTAAAGAGAGGGGATGCGATCAGAGACCCCAACTTACACCCACATAACATTAACTTGGCGAAAACACACTTGAATTTCAATTTGTTTTTTATAAAGTATGTTGAAATTAGGCCAGAACTGTTTAAAGGAATTGTGAAATGTATAGAATAAAAACCTAGGAAAAAAATATCTCAAAAAGTCACTCATTTGTAGCTTAGGACATTTAATGGCGATTTCATTTATGTGTCATCTAAGTATCACCTTTGTCTTTGTCTTTAGGAAACAATTGATATAATTTTTGACTTACAGAGAAAAGTATATACAGGTGCATCTCAATAAATTAGAATGTCATGGAAAAGTTCATTCATTTCAGTAGTTCAACCCAAATTGTGAAACTTGTGTATTAAATCAATTCAATACACACAGACTGAAGTAGTTTAAGTCTTTGGTTCTTTTAATTGTGATGATTTTGGCTCACATTTAACAAAAACCCACCAATTCACTATCTCAACAAATTAGAATATGGTGACATGCCAATCAGCTAATCAACTCAAAACACCTGCAAAGGTTTCCTGAGCCTTCAAAATGGTCTCTCAGTTTGGTTCACTAAGCTACACAATCATGGGGAAGACTGCTGATCAGACAGTTGTCCAGAAGACAATCATTGACACCCTTCACAAGGAGCCACAAACATTCATTGCCAAAGAAGCTGGCTGTTCACAGAGTGCTATGAGCCACATGACTTTCTTTCCTCTGTGCAACACAAAAGGAGATGTTTAGCAGAATTTTGAGGCTGTTTTCCATTCATTGAATGTCAGTGGTAAGAACACCATAGAAATGGGCCATATGACTTATGCAAGTCTTCTGAAGACATAAGTTTGGTTTTGTTTGTTTGTTTTGGTGAGGAGGAGTAGCACATGTTGTTATGTTATATATTAACATATATGATATACTATAATAAATGTTATACAACTAGCATTTAAACGTTTGGGGTGAGTAAGATTTGTAAAAAATTTTGAAAGAATGCTCTCATGCTCACCAAAGCTGCATTTATTTATAAAAATTCAGTAAAACCAGTAATATTGTCAAATATTATTTAAATACAATTTAAACTGTTTTCTGTTTTGAAATGTAATTTAATCCGGTGATGGCAAAACAGAGTTTTCAGCTTCATTACTCCAACCTCCAGTGCCCCATCAACCTTCAGAAATCATTTTAATATGCTGATTTGCTGCTCAAGAAACATTTCTTATTGTTATCAATGTTAAAAAATAGTTGTGCTGCTTTTTTGTGAGTAGAAAGTTCATAATTTATTTGAAATATAATTTTTTTTGTAACAATGTAAAGTCTTTACTTACTATTAATTAATTTAATGCATCCTTGATTAATATAATTATACATTTTTTTCAAACAATAAAATCTTACTGACCCAAAACTTCTGAATGGTAGTCTATATTTAATCTACTTATGCTTCTTTTTAATGCATTTAAATATATTCAAATATGGTGCATCAAAACATGTTATGATGCTTTTAGAATTAGACATTATATTTAAGGTGGAAGAGAAGATTTTTCTGTGTGTTCGTCACTGATCTCATCACTTCAGAAGACCTGGAATATAAATAATATAGATTATTTTAATAGTACTTTTTGACATTTTTTAAGATTAAGAGCCTTTGGTCTCCATCTAATAATTGTATGGAACAGAGCATCATGAATTTCCTTATATGATGTACTGAAGAAAGAAAACGGAATGACATGATGAGTAAGTAATGGCAGAATTTCATTTTGTGGTGAACTATAAAGAGATTCTGTCTACAGCACATAGTAAAGAGTAGTTTTGTTTGAAATGTTTGGTAAAGATGCAGAAGGGATTTGACTATACCGCAGCTCATTTCATGGCTCCAGTTACCACAAACCTCTTTTTGCCACACAAAACTCAACATGCACATCTACACAAAGAGGTCTGTGGTAATTTAGAAATTCACTCTGTACTCTCGCATGCAGTGCCAAAATCTCTGTGATACTATTATACTGAGCAAGACCAATTATATAGAATTGATCTCCTTTCAACTGCTGTAGACTGCACAGTCGACATTAGGCCAATTCTGTGATAACGTTTAAAGGGGATCATTCATTTATCCCCCACACTCCCGAGAGGAAATCCCAACATAAATGCTGATTAACTCTATATCTGCTCTATTCATTTTAAGTCAAAGCGTTTTGCTGTTTTTCCCCCGAAAGCAGCAGTGGAATCTGTGGCCCTCTCAGTAGTTGGTTAAATGACCATGGTTTTGGTGTTTTTGTTAAATGTGAGACAAAATCATCACAATTAAAAGAACCAAAGACTTAAACTACTTCAGTCTGTGTGCATTGAATTTATTTAATACACGAGTTTCACAATTTGAGTTGAATTACTGAAATAAATTAACTTTTCCACAACATTCTAATTTACTGAGATGCACCTGTATAGTATACAATATATAGTATAGAGAGCGTATATACTCCAAATATGTACACTACAGTTTAAACATTTATGGTCTGTAAGTAGCTTTTTTTTAATGTTTTGAAAATAGTCTCATGCTCAACAAGGCTGCATTTATTTGATCAAAAATACAGTACTAAACCACAGTAAAAACAGTAATATTATTAGAATAACAAAATAATTTTTCAATTTGTTTTCTTTTTATTAAATTTTCAGCAGCCATTACTCCAGTCTTCAGTGTCACACGATCCTTCAGAAATCTAATATGCTGATTCATTTCTATGTATGTATATATAGTGCTCTGCAGATGCTGCTATACATATACATATTATGTGTGTGTGTAGCATCTGCTGAGCACTATTTTTCTCAGTTGTTGTCTTGTTCATCCATCCGTCCGTCCATACATATATACACAAAATACTCTACATATATACTGTTATTGCATTTAACAATTTTTTCTATTTTATATCTAGAATATTTTGTGTATATATGTATGTGTGTGCGTGTGACAGCTCAGTGTGTGACATTGACATCTCTTGTGACTCTCTAAAGGAGACGTGAGATCACTTGAGTCTTTTACTCAAGAGAGCAATTTAAGAAGCAGAAGACTCCATTTGCTCTCTATTTTCTTTTATTGCCGTTGAATCTCATTGCTGTCAATTGAGAAATTAATTAGATATTTTTTCTATCCTATGGGTGAGTCTCACCTTGGAGAAGATCATATCTTAGCACACGCTGCTTAGCGTTTGCTTCAGACCTGATATATTACAGGTCTCAAGTGTAGTGTTTCATATAGGACAACACTCCGACAGTCTATTAAGACCATCTGTAATGTCATGGTCATTTATTTATGATCTTATTCCGTGCCATGGGTACTCACATAATGAGCATGTGTCTTCTCGTTGAGGCTCTGGCTCTGTGGAGGATGGACTGAGATGTTTCCACCTCTGCAGACCCTCGGTTAGCACCTAGCTGGCGAGGTGCCAGCAGTCACGCTCCTCGGTCCAGGCACGAGCATATGGCCAAATCCCCCCCCGCCCTCTGTGGCTGTGATTGGGGGGAGGGAGAGACAGAGGACGGCATATGCACAGGGAGAACTGTAGAAGAGAAGCAATAATGAAAGTGATTTCTAAAGTCACACAAAGTTGCACAGTAAGTTCTTTAGCCTCAATGAGATGACAAAGTGAGTTCCTTCCCACACAAAAAAAAAGAAAAATCCCAAAAGACTCAATCTGTATTTTAGTTTATTAGGTACAGAACAGCAGGGCTCATTAAGTACATTTTATTAGTTGGCTTTCAAGATATGTGCATTGAGCTACACGCTGCATTGCCATGTCCCTCTTGAATCTGAAACCACATGACCATTTAAGTGCAGTTAGTTAAATTATGCGCTTGTTTAGCGTGAATTACCAAAACTACAAGATGCGCACTATAGTATCTGGTTTCATACAAATATATAGTCATCTTACTCCTATTTCCTTTCCTTCTCTAAGTGGGAGATCAGGTGTAACGGCCCACATTGTGTCTGTATTGATTCCAGCTCTGCTAGGGACTTTGAAGACTATTGATGGGAAGTAAATGGTGCCCTGTGTCTCATTCTGATGGTATGAGTATCTATTCCCTCCTCGTTTTTTGAGTGTGTGTGTGTCCCACATTGTCTTTTTCTCTTGGGTAATAACACTCAATTCAGTGCTGAAAATTCACATCCAATTTTAGTAGCAATTCTCAAAGGCATTGTATGGTGGTCTGGGTCCAAAGGGGCAAAGCAGTGCTGTGGTTGAGCAGAGCTGTTCAGATGGCTGTGTTTACATCAGGCACCAGTGCTGGCAAAGCCTCCAGTCACAGCAAATGGTGCTGTTGGCTAAACATACTGCTGTCAGGAGACTGCCACTGTCAACTTCATCTGGGAGAATTCAACAAGACCGGCTATCTCAGGGAAGCCAAAGTCTTGCGGTGCAGTGTATATTTCAATGTTCATCCTAAAAACCAAGCTTATTTCTTTAGACTGAAGGTTTTCAGAAGAATATTCAAGTGCATTTTGACCATACGAAACTCACCACCATGATGCCAGGGTGTTGCTGTGTAGTTTTGAAGGCATTGTGAAGGGTTTTTATATGTTGGTATGTAGATAATCTGTTTCTATGTGGTGGCTAATTTCTTACAAAAGTTTTTTTTTACTAGTTGTTATTGCTATGGTAGTTTGAGTAGCTTGAACATGTTGCTATTGTAGTATGTGGTTTGTTCTGAGGGATTTCATTACATTTCTATGTGGTTACTAAAATTTTAGTGTTTTTTGAGTGTTTCTGTGTGGTTGCTAAGGCTTTCTGGGTGTTTTTGTGTGTTTTTATGTAGTTGCTATTGCTAAGGCGTTTCAAGTGATTTTAGTGCATTTCGATATTGTTGCTAAGGCTTTTTTGGATGTTTTTAGCAGGTTTAATGTGGCTTCTAAGGTGTTCTGAATATTTATGCATGTTTGTATGGCATAACCTTGAATGTCAGCAGACCAAAAAAAAATTTTAAAGTAGATTTTACATATATGTGTGTATATATGTATGTGTGTGTGTGTGTGTGTGTGTGTGTGTGCATGGATGAGTGCATTAAATGAGTGTATAAGTCATTATAAGAGTATAAATCACCATGCAATCAGGAAATAAATAATTTAATTGGGAGTAGCCAGGAGTTAATTGGTATGAAGAACATTCATTTGATGTCACTCTGAAATCAGAAGCTGTTCTGAGTTTATAGCAGGAAATGATGTGCACCTGGCATCATAATTTTGCAGACATCAAATAATTCATGTGTAAAAAAGCATTCAGGGCTCCGTATGGGCCAGGACACAAACACTAACGCTTCCCAAAACAGCTGACGAGAAGCTTGTCTTCTGAAGATAACCTCAGAAACAGGTTGCACGAGATGTCAAAAGAGACTGCTGTTATCATCTCTTTGTGCAGATGTGCCCATAGATAAGTACAGTTTGGGTCATGGAGGATGATGATGATGAACTTCCTGTCAGCTGTGTCATTCTACGCCCTCTACGCCCACTTTCCTCTACTTGTCTTGAATCTCTGCTGGGTTCTGAACTTGGAATAGGCCATTGTGTGTGTGTGTATGTGTGTGTGTGTGTGTGTGTGTGTGTGTGTGTGTGTGTGTGTGTGTGTGTGTGTGTGTGTGTGTGTGTGTGTGTGCTCCTATTTCCTTTCCTTCTCTAAGTGGGGATCAGGTATAACGGTCCACATTGTGTCTGTATTGATTCCAGCTCTGCTAGGGACTTTGAAGACTATTGATGGGAAGTAAATGGTGCCCTGTGTCTCATTCTGATGGTATGAGTATCTATTCCCTCCTCGTTTTTTGAGTGTGTGTGTGTCCCACATTGTCTTTTTCTCTTGGGTAATAACACTCAATTCAGTGCTGAAAATTCACATCCAATTTTAGTAGCAATTCTCAAAGGCATTGTATGGTGGTCTGGGTCCAAAGGGGCAAAGCAGTGCTGTGGTTGAGCAGAGCTGTTCAGATGGCTGTGTTTACATCAGGCACCAGTGCTGGCAAAGCCTCCAGTCACAGCAAATGGTGCTGTTGGCTAAACATACTGCTGTCAGGAGACTGCCACTGTCAACTTCATCTGGGAGAATTCAACAAGACCGGCTATCTCAGGGAAGCCAAAGTCTTGCGGTGCAGTGTATATTTCAATGTTCATCCTAAAAACCAAGCTTATTTCTTTAGACTGAAGGTTTTCAGAAGAATATTCAAGTGCATTTTGACCATACGAAACTCACCACCATGATGCCAGGGTGTTGCTGTGTAGTTTTGAAGGCATTGTGAAGGGTTTTTATATGTTGGTATGTAGATAATCTGTTTCTATGTGGTGGCTAATTTCTTACAAAAGTTTTTTTTTACTAGTTGTTATTGCTATGGTAGTTTGAGTAGCTTGAACATGTTGCTATTGTAGTATGTGGTTTGTTCTGAGGGATTTCATTACATTTCTATGTGGTTACTAAAATTTTAGTGTTTTTTGAGTGTTTCTGTGTGGTTGCTAAGGCTTTCTGGGTGTTTTTGTGTGTTTTTATGTAGTTGCTATTGCTAAGGCGTTTCAAGTGATTTTAGTGCATTTCGATATTGTTGCTAAGGCTTTTTTGGATGTTTTTAGCAGGTTTAATGTGGCTTCTAAGGTGTTCTGAATATTTATGCATGTTTGTATGGCATAACCTTGAATGTCAGCAGACCAAAAAAAAATTTTAAAGTAGATTTTACATATATGTGTGTATATATGTATGTGTGTGTGTGTGTGTGTGTGTGTGTGTGCATGGATGAGTGCATTAAATGAGTGTATAAGTCATTATAAGAGTATAAATCACCATGCAATCAGGAAATAAATAATTTAATTGGGAGTAGCCAGGAGTTAATTGGTATGAAGAACATTCATTTGATGTCACTCTGAAATCAGAAGCTGTTCTGAGTTTATAGCAGGAAATGATGTGCACCTGGCATCATAATTTTGCAGACATCAAATAATTCATGTGTAAAAAAGCATTCAGGGCTCCGTATGGGCCAGGACACAAACACTAACGCTTCCCAAAACAGCTGACGAGAAGCTTGTCTTCTGAAGATAACCTCAGAAACAGGTTGCACGAGATGTCAAAAGAGACTGCTGTTATCATCTCTTTGTGCAGATGTGCCCATAGATAAGTACAGTTTGGGTCATGGAGGATGATGATGATGAACTTCCTGTCAGCTGTGTCATTCTACGCCCTCTACGCCCACTTTCCTCTACTTGTCTTGAATCTCTGCTGGGTTCTGAACTTGGAATAGGCCATTGTGTGTGTGTGTATGTGTGTGTGTGTGTGTGTGTGTGTGTGTGTGTGTGTGTGTGTGTGTGTGTGTGTGTGTGTGTGTGTGTGTGCCTGTCTTTTTCTTAGAGTAATAAGGAACAATATGAATTTTTAATGAAGAGCAGCATGGCTTCGCTTTACTCTCTCAGATAGCTTTCCAGGACAAGGAGTCTCTAATCTTCACATTGCCTGTATGTACAGTATGTGTATATGCATGTGTAAATGCACTCACAAGCTCAGGAGTCAACACAGACTGTGGATCTTAAACTTGAAGCGTGCCATAATACATTGACCTATCCCAGTTCAATGCGCAGAGTCAGCTATTAGCCATTCGTATACTGATTTCCTGAAAAGTATAAACACAGTGGCTCAGAAGTATAGAGCACAATAGGGTATTTTTCTCCATAGGCATTTCAAAAACTTCAATAAGAAGCAAACACCACAACATTTGATGCAAAGTTGAAAAGTATTTGAAAATTGTAAATAAAAGACGATAAATGTTCAACAAGCATGTAGCGAGACCAGCACAGCCAATTGTCATTTTATTCCTGTAATGGCAAAGCTGAAATTTTCAGACTTCAGTGTCCCAAGATCCTTCATAAATCATTCTAATATGCTGATTTGCTGCTCAAGAAACATTTCTTATTATTATCAGTGCTGAAAACAGTTGTGCTGCTTAATGTTTTTGAGGAAACGGTGATGCATTTTATCATGATTTTTTAATAAATAGAAAGTTCAAAAGAACAGCATTTATTTAATTTAGGAATCTTTTGCAACATTATAAATGTCTTTACTGTCACTTTTGATCAATTTAATGCATGCTTGCCGAATAAAAGTATAAATTTAAAAAGAAAAATCTTGCTGACGAAACTTTTGAACAATAGTGTATATTTGTACAATATATTTTAAAAAGTTTATAGAGACTTGATTACATCATTTGTAAAAGCGAGTTTGGTTTATTTCTGTTGCTCTGATTTGTGGATCTGTAGTTAGTTAAGCTCTTCCTCTTGCAACTTGGCAATTGAAAAAAAATAAGCTGAAACCACACTAACTTGTGCCTTCTACTCTTGCTTAGTCATGGCACTCATAGCTTTGTCCAGAAGGCTTTATACTTAATTTTCTCTATAGATTTTGTTTTAAAGGGGTCATATGATGCTGCTAAAAATAACATTATTTTGTGTATTTGGTGTAATGAAATGTGTTTATGCGGTTTAAGGTTCAAAAAACACATTATTTTCCACAAACTGTACATTATTATTTACCCTCAATGCCCCGCCTTTCTGAAACGTGTCGATTTTTACAAAGCTCATTGGTCTGAAAAGCGAGGTGTGCTCTGATTGGCCAGCTATCCAGAGCGTTGTGATTGGCCGAATACCTCAAGCGTGTGACGGAATAGTTACGCTCCTTAACATAATATGATGCCCTGTCCGGCCGTAGCGACGAGACATAAGCATTAAAAACCATTATAAACGAGGCATTTGTTGCATCCAGTGGGGACATAATTACGGATTATAATGACTTATACTGTCTTTTAAAGCGTTGTGTTGCATCGCGCCGCGTAAACATAAAACCATGTCTGCATTTGTGATCGGAGAAATTACAAACAACAAGTGTTACTCTACACTGCTCAAAACTTGTGTTTGAATCGTCAGTGGCAAATTCTTTAAATATAAAAAATTTACTTACAGTCTGTGAGTCAGAACAGCCGGCATTGTCGTCTACTCTACCAGGAAACAGTCCTCCATAAAATGCGCTGGACACATCTGAATATTTGGGTTAAACTGTTCTGGAACAGTGTTGTAAATACAACTTAACCACTGATTTCTAGTTATGTCCTCTTTTGGAAGGCCAAACAAAGTAGTTTCGCTTTCACAATGAAACAGCGTCACATACGGCGGGCTAGAGTGAGCGGAGGCCAGAGGCCTAGTGTGAGCGGAGGCCGGCTTGAGAACGCCGCGGCGGGTGGATTCGACGAAGGAGCATCCAACCACATGTGACGACCCCGGGCTGGACTCCGCTTTGTCCACGGTGAAAGCCGATCCGGCGATCCATAGCGCGAAGTTGATGTATTTCCTCAGCAACCAGCACGGATCAGCTCCAGGCATGACGAAGCGGATATTGTCCTCTTTTGGAAGACCAAACAAATTAGTTTCGCTTTCACAAGGAAACACACAGCGCCTTCACGACATGGCGGTGGCGGCAACAACGATACTACAGCGAGAATAAAAGTTACGCCTTCTTTCTTTGCGTGAACATTTGGGCGGCGTTGTGCAAATCTTCCCACATTGTGATGTAGACATGTGGGGGCGTGTTGGAACGAGACGTTTTAGGTAGGCGTGGTTGACTCTTAACTTTTATAAAGAATATCTCTTTGGATTTGAGACTTTAGTCTTTGCAACCTTATAGATCTTCTTTATGCACCAAGAGCTTGTAACACTCCAAAGAGAAAGGAAAAATTGAAATCGCATCATATGACCCCTTTAACTATTAAGATTTTTTACCCCACTCTGTTTATTTGAGATGGTCCCACATGTCAACATCTGGCTCGAACATATACTGGTTTGTTAGAACAATTGAAGGTGTCTGGAAAACCTGTTTGTGGTGCAGAATCTAGCTACTTCTGAAAGGCTTCTGTCAATCTGTGCTGGCAGAGGAATAGGAAGTCAGAGGCAGAAGTAACAGGGGTCCAGGGACACTGACTTCTGACTGTCTACAGTGCTTCTAGACGCAATGCATCCCTGCTCAGCCCTGCATGAGCCTAATTAAAGCAATTAATCAGCTAAATTACGCTGAGATCACACACTGCTCCACCAGCAACTCCCTCTGGGCCTCTAGAGTGACCAGAGCTAGTATGGATGCTTAAGCTAAGTGAACCGCTGTTTCAGTGACATCAGGGTTTTTTGGGTTAAAAGTAACGAGGCGCTCTGAGTGAATTTTTTACAAATCGAGCACGAACACATCCGTAGAAATGCCAGGCAGTGTAGTGAAGTGTAGAGCACTTAGACTTGAGTGACAGGCAACCATCTTGGATTCATATCTTTCTCTGTTTCGCTCTCATATGTGCTCAATCTTTCGCAGCCCCACAGCCGTACACACGGACACAGACACACATGCTCTGCGGGTCACAGTGGCGGCACTGACACAACACATTCCCATCTCAATACTCAGTTTGTGTGCGTGTGTGTCTCTGTGTGACTTAAACATTGTGTCTCTGTGTTTGGAGGGGACCAATGGCAGACACACTACGTCAAGCTACTTTGTGTCACTATCAGGAAGTGATCAGATGAGAGGACAGCGTTACAAGTCACGGGCTCATAGCAACAGCAAGGAGAGGGACCGAGAGAGGAGGAGTAGGAGGAGGGAGGGAAGGGGGGAGAGAGGGAGAAAGGGAGTGGGGAAGATAGTGTGAGAATGAATTAACACCTTTAACGGCAGCAGCCTATTAAGGCTGCAGAAAGGCAGACATGCACGAAGAAAGAGAGAGGGAGATTGAGACAGCGTAATGACGGATGAAACTTGCATATTGATAGTAGTGTAGAAAATTCAGCATGTTGAAATGCAGCATATGTATGGCAGATGTGGGGTGGCTTTTTGCGATGCAAATCTATGCATGCAATGCAACAGAAATGGCTGAATAATCAAGTGTTGTTGTTGTGTCATGTCTTTGCTGCAAAATCAGTACTTTTTCTTTTACAAACTTCTTGGTTTCCAGTAAAAAAAATTATAAAAAAAAAATGAAACCATTAAAATTGCTATATATTAAGATATTAAACTCTCATAAAAAATTGTTAAATGTCGTAATAATTTTAATAATTATATAAAACGAATTTTACAATCCTGATATCCTGAATCCTGATCCTGACACATACATCACAGAGACGTCTATTTGACATCTGCATTTACATCTGCAAGATGTATTTTTTAGAGTGTTTGCTCATCTGCAATACATCGAAGTGTCCTGACGTTAAATAGACATCTATAAAATGTCTTTAAGATGTTTATGATTTAGAATGTATGTAATACTTACATCTTAAAGGCATTTATCAGATGTTTGTACACAGCAGATGCTTTCCAGATGAAGTGATCTTAACAGACATCTTGCAGACATACGTGTGCTATCTGGGAAGTTAAAACATAAAGGTAGCAATTTACAATAAGGTCCCATTAGTTAACGTTGCTTAAAGGGGTCATATGATGCGATTTCAATTTTTCCTTTCTCTTTGGAGCGTTACAAGCTCTTGGTATATAAAGAAGATCTGTAAAGTTGCAAAGACTAAAGTCTCAAATCCAAAGAGATATTCTTTATAAAAGTTAAGAGTCAACCACGCCTACCTAAAACGGCTCGTTCTAACACGCCCCCACATGTCTACCTCACGATGTGGGAAGATTTACATAACACTGCCCAAATGTTCACGCAAAGAAAGAAGGCGTAACTTTTATTCTCGCTGTTGCTGCCGCTGCCATGTTGTGGAGTCGCTGTGTGTTTCGTTGTGAAAGCGAAACTACTTTGTTTGGCCTTCCAAAAGAAGACACGACTAGAAATCAGTGGTTAATTTACAACACTGTTCCAGAACAGTTCAACCCAAATATTCAGATTTGCGCATTTTATAGAGGATGGATGAGGACTGTTTCCTGAACCAGTAGCCTAATGCGTCTGTGGCACAAAGGCTGTTTCTATAAAGTTGGGCAGTTCCAATTTTGCTCATCAGTCTGGTGATACTGACTCACAGCCTGTAAGTACATTTTTTATATTTAAATAATTTGCCAATGATGATTCAAACGTGAGTTTTGAGCAGTGTAGAGTAGGCTTGTTGTTTGTTGTTTCTCCGATCACAAATGCAGACATGGTTTCATGTTTACGCAGCGCGATAAGCAATGCAACGCGTAAAAAGACAGTATAAGTCATTATAATCAGTAATTATGTCCCCACTGGATGCAACAAATGCCTCATTTGTAATGGGTTTTATTGGTTTTGTCTCGTCTAGTGATGTCCGGATCGCGAACGAATTGTTCTATTTAACCGGATCTTCTTAGTGAACCGGTCGAACCAGTTCACCAAATTGAACTGAATCGTTTGAAACGGTTCGCGTCTCCAGTACGCACTAATCCACAAATGACTTATTCAATTAATTAATTATTCGGTTTATAAACGTGCCTGACACTCCCTCTGACGCGAAATAAACCAATATCCCGAGTTATTCAGTTACTCCTAACAGTACATTGACTGAACTGCTAAAAGAGAACCGATGATGGGATGTGCACGAGCAGAGCAGCTGGACTGAGTCTCATCCTGCTGGGAGACGGCATCACTGTGTCTCGTTTAGAAGGCTGTACCCTCCGGAGGTTGCATCCGAAGGCGTCATCGAGGCTGTCTCATTTCAGAAAAGCAAGTAGGACACCTTCGAATGCGACCTTCTTTCACAAGAATTTGGAGGATGCATGAGGTGTCTCCTTTGCTGCTACAGATAACCCACAATTCTTTGCGTAGCCGTAAACAATCTTTTGTTAATTTGAAAAATGCCGGCACCGGCAGATGTACACACAAGTGCAGATGTGGTGTTTACAACTTACCTTAAATCGCCTAGGTAAAAACAGATAAACTTTGTTTTTAATATCCTCCTCCTTTTTTTCTCTAACAGATGTCTGCTGTATGTACGCTGAACAAAATAAAACAAGTAAAAGCATTTTTTTTTTAAATTACTTTCCAAATTTAGAAACAATTTTCTTTCATTTAAGTAGTGTGAGAGTGAAACGATGCTCTGTGTGTTGGCATAGCAATGTGAAACTTCCTGTTTCCTTTTCCGCCTGTCCTACGAAGGCCGTCTCGTTTAATTCTAGGTTGAGGACACTTCGTATACAGAGGATGCGACCTCCAAAGGATTCGACCTCCGGAGGGCGCAGCCTTCTAAATGAGACACAGCTTGTAGCTGCGTCTCATTTAGATGTTACAGTGTGTAAAGGAGCGGAACATTTCCGTCACACGCTTGAGGAATTCGGCCAATCACAACGCACTGTATAGCTGGCCAATCAGAGCACACCTTGCTTTTTTTAGCAACGTCATATGACCCCTTTAATGCATTAAATAATATTAGCAATGAGCAATAGAGTATTGTTATAGTATTTATTAATCTGTTAATTTTGGTTAATATAAATAAAAGTGTATTGTTAGTTCATGTTAGCTCAGGTGTGTTAAATATTATTAACAGATTATAACAGAAAGTATGTGAAAATTTCCAAATTAACATAAACGAAAATGTATTCATATTTTAGAAGTATTTTTAACTTATGTACTTAACTAATGTTAACAAATGAAACCTTATTGTAAAGTGTTACCACATTAAAATCATTGCATTTTATGATACTGAACTTCTTTTTTTTTAAAGTCTAATATCTTATCTAACATTAAAATTATTATAATTAATTATTATATCCACCTTTCTCCTGAGTAACCGATGAGCGCTGCCATGATGGATTCTGACTTTCCATTTGGATGCTGTCATGTTCCGGTCTCCATTTTAAAAAGATCCATGTTAAAACGGGGTAAAAAGATCGACTGAATTAATTCAACTGAAACTTTTTAAATATATCTAAATATAAAAATGTGCACAGGGGTAAACTGTGCTGTTGGTGGCTGCCACAGTAACAGCAATAAACCTACGGAATTCCCGTAAAGTACATATTTTGCGCACTGAATTGGGGAAAAAGGCATTAAATTTGCTGCTCCCTCTGCCTGGAATAATTTACAAATTAAGTTGCAGCTTAGGGAGCTAGTTTCATTGGACGTCTTTTAAAGGGGTCATATAATGCTTTTTTTAAAGATCATTATTTGGTGTTTTTGGTGTAACAGAATATGTTAACATGCTTTAATGTTCAAAAAACACATTCTTTTTAAAATACTGTACATTATTGTAGGTCCTCTATGCCCCGCCTCTCTCAAATGCTTCGTTTTCTACAAAGTCCCTCCTTCCGACAAGCGCAGTCTGCTCTGATTGGCCAGCTGACCCTGTGCATTGTGATTGGCCGAACACCGCAAGCACTCGTCGGAAATGTAACGTCCCTTGCCATAATCGCGAGCTTCATCTTTCAAAATAAATGTAAAGACAGAGCCTGAAAGGGGAACAGAGTCGCGTGACAGACACAGTGATGAAGCTGGTATGTGTTTGCAGTACACAAGCCACGGTTAAGACAGCTGACTCCACTGTCTGTCTGTCTCTGTCTCTGTCTCTGTCTCTGTCTCTGTCTCTCTCACGCACTTAAGCTAATAACAAAACAGTAGCTGATTCAGAAGAGCCAGATTGTCATAGCAAAGTCAGAATTACCTCCTCTCCTAGGTTCATGAAACGGTCATCCATAAAATGCATTGCTGTTCTGTTGTAAGTAATCTTAAAGATTCCTAAATGCATCTACTTTCGGAAGGCCAAATAAAGTGCTTTTGCTTTCGCCTAGAAACACACAGCGTCTCCCTGACATGGCTGCTTCAACACTAACTGCGGTTACTGAAACCACGCCTTCTTTCTTTGCGTGCACATTTGGGCGTGATCTGAACAGAACAAGAAAAATGAGCTCAATAACAAAACACCACAGCAAGCAAAATAACCATTAGGGTAACAGTATCAGTTCCATCCCCAATATGAAATAATGTTGGTTTAGCCATAAGGAGAACTTAAATCAAATGTCAGAACATGTACTACTGCCAATTCTTCCTCAGCAACACACACACACTCACTCACATGCACACCTCTCCAACCCTCCCCCTCTCTACTGGATTGCCTTAGGCAGAATGATTAATTTGTTGCTATTGATTTCTCTTCCTGAGCCGAGAGAGCGACCAAGGGGACACATAGAGTCTGTGTGCATGTATGTGAGGGAGGCAGAGGAACAGACAATGAATGACAAGTTAAAGACAGACTGTGTGTGAGATGTACAGGTATGAGAAGACAATGGAGATGCCAAAGGGATGGTTCACTCAAAAATGACAATTCTATCAGCTTTATGTCATTCAAAAGCCATATCACTTTCTTTTGTGTTTCTTAGGAAAACAAAATTAGTTATTTACTGCAGTAAAATGTTTCGCCTACTGTTTTTCATGCAATAAATGAAATGTGGGGAAGGGTTCCCCCCAATGAATGTGGGGAAGTTGTGGCCAAATGGTTAGAGAGTTGGACTCATAACCCAAAGCTTGCAGGTTCAAGTCTTGTACCGGCAGGGATTGTAGGTGGGGGGAGTGAATGTATAGCGCTCTCTCTCAATACTACAACTGAGGTGCCCTTGAGCAAGGTACTGAACCCCCAACTGCTCCCCAGGCGCGGCAGCAAAAAAATGGCTGCCCACTGCTCCGGGTGTGTGTTGTTCACTGCTGTGTGTGTGTGTGTGAACTTTGGATGGGATAAATGCAGAGCACTAATTCTGAGTATGGGTTGTCACATCACTTTTTTTAATTTTTTATAAAAGTGACCACTTTTACCACCATGACTGTGCCTGATCCCCATTCACTTGTAAGGTAATTAGAGAAGAAAGAAGCTCTGTTCCAAAACCTAGTGTGCTACTTCGCTGCCTACATAGGCAGTTCACTTCTAATGGAACGTTCACACAGAACAGGTTTTTGCATTCCACTACACTTCTATTGTTTTTCTACAGTATGCAAACGTGCTAGATGGACATCTTGGATCGTTGCGCTCACAACTGTTGCAGTGTCTCACAAAGGACATGGCTTTCCAAAAGTTCTCAAGTTACAAGAACTTCAACTTTTAAAAAACCAAGACATATTTGCTTTTGCATTCACATTTGCATAAATGCAAAACATGATTTGTGTGAATGGCCCCTAAATAATCATAATAGAACCTCATAAATGATATATTTGGAACACTCTACATAGGCACCAACTCTGTGTGACACACAAAGCAACTGATTTCAGTATAGTTTGGTGTTAGCATGTTGCTAGTCTATAATATATGATCAATATGCCTAAAATGTGATTATTATGCCTAAAAATACACAGTGCACACATTGGGTAACACAGTCTGTTTCAATTACACTGAACTATTTCACACCTTTCAGTAAGTTTTTAATTGAAAGCTTTTTTTTCTCTGAGTGCATCGCAATCCACTCTTGCATTCTGCATGGGGACGTTTGATTCTGCCTTAGAAATTGGTCTAAACAAGCTATCTTACTAGCCTGCATATTTATGCAGCTCACTAGGATTTCAAATAGAGCCATAAAGATAAAGATTTGAAATGACATGAGGGTGGGTAAATGATGACAGAATTATTATAATTTTTTTTGGATGAACTATCCCTTTAAGGAGTGTGTAAAGAGAAAGAGAGGGCTAAAAGAACAAGACAAAGAAAGAGACAAAGAAATGAAAACGTTAGTCATAACAGTAGATGGATGTGCATGGATGAATGTGAAGAACGAATAGAAGGACAGAGAGATGAATTCATCCAGGATTCAAAGCATTGCTTCGCTGCAGTTTTTTCTTTCCTTTGATCCCTAATGAAGAAAAAAAGCCAATGGTTGCAGTCTGGATGCGTCAAACCACCTCCCCTCTGCCTTTCTCCTCCACTCTACTTTCTCCTACCTCCTTTTATCCATACATATTTCCCTTTTGCACACTCTCTTTCACTTTTTTGGCAACTGGAAATTATTAGATTGCATATAATCTTCTACATTAACACTGCAAAAATCATCAGCAAATTGTTTTTCATTTTAACAATAAACCTCACTACATTTGGTTAGATTTATGCTGAATACAAGAAAAAAAACCTATTTGCTAATGTGGTTTAAATTTTATGATATATTATCAGATTTTAAAAAATATGTTAACACATTAACACATATATTTATAATATTTTAATATCATATATATATATATACATACAACTTTTTCCTGAACGCGGAAGTCTCACCTGACTCATACTGGAATGATGCTTTACATTTCTGGTCTCTGGTGCTTCTAGTCAAATAAACGTATTTTCAGAGCCGATAATATAATGAACACAGATTGATTTGCTAGTTATAACCTTTATTTTTTACCAGGAAAAGAAGCACATTGAGATTAAAAATCTCTTTTACAAGAGCGCCCTGGCCAAGATGACAGCAACACAGCTCATGAGGCTTTAACAGATAACATCCATCCATACATACATACATATATACACACAATCAAGTTAAAACAAATTTCAAAATAAATTATACAGTGAAAAAGGAATATTAATACATAACTAGTCAGAACATCTGCAACCCGATGTTTCTGTCTCCAAATCATTTAAAATCTTTTTAAAGGGGTCATATGAAGAGATTTCAAGTTTACCTTTCTCTTTGGAGTGTTACAAGCTGATTGTGCATAGATAAGATCCCTGAAGTTGCAAAGACTGAAGTCTCAAAACCAAAGAGATATTCTTTATCAAAGTTAAGACTCTGCCATGCCCCCCTAAAACGGCTCGTTCTAACACGCCCCCACATATCTACCACACTATGTGTAAATATTAGCATAATGCAAAATTTTGAAAGCCAGTTTCAAGTAAACAAGAATAAATGAGATATAAACTAAACAAGATATAAACTCGCAATTCTGAGGAGAGAAATAAAGGCAGAATTGTGAAATTAAATGCCACAATTACTTTTTTATAAAAAAATGAAATGTTAACTCATAATTCTGAGAAAAAAAAATTGTTAATTGTGAGATAGAGGTGCAAATACCTTTTTCATTTTTGTATTCTGTGGCGGAAACTGGCTTGCATGTTTTTCATTTAAAAATTACTAGTAAATATCATAAATAATTACAAAGTAAAACATTGAATCAAACATGACATTTTGAAATAGAATGACTGAAGTAGTATTTTCTTGTAAAATGTACTCAATAATGTTTTATTTACAACTTCAATACATACGTTTTTACAATGTATAAATCTGTAACCCATAAGGCACTATTATGAACATTTTAGTGGTAAATAAGGTACAAGGATTTCCCTTTAAGAAAACTGCCCCAGTGACAAGCTTATACCCCTAATGGTATAATATTTGCATTTGTTTTTTAATTTTTTTCCTGAGAGTGCAGTGTGGGACCAGCCTAAAACAACTAAGACCAACAAACCATCTTAGGCTTGTTGTTGGTTTTCAGAAGGGATGTCATACAGGGAGGGAAATGAGTATTATATGAGCAATATCACTCTCGTACTCGAGCGATACCGGGTCTATATCAGCATGGCTGGGATTAGGCCAGAGGCACGAGGCCGCAGGCCGAGTGCCGGAGGCAATCACAGCCGCTAATATAGAGCCATATCGCTCGAGTACGAGAGTGATAATGCGTTTATACAACAGTTCGATGGAACATGTGTGTAATTAAACAAGAAACAATGGAGTGCCTAATAAAACCCTCTTTTGTGCGGAAACTACTTCCTTCTGCCACGGATTCAAAGCTCAAGTTGACAGTTAAACATATGTCACTTTTAGAATTTGTGTCAAGGGCATGTGCTGCTTCAGTTAGGTTATTAGTGAGAAATAATGAGGTTATAAGAGAGAAACAATGCTGCAAGACGTGCATCCAAATGAGAGAGAGAGAGACCGCGAAGCTAGACGTACTCTACGATTAGCTCAGTGAATAATAAAAAAAAAACATAGACCCGGCTAGAACAAGTGTTACAAAATTGTGAAAGGGCGTTCCTGTAGCGATACCAGTACAATATCTCACGGTTCTCCACCAATCAGATTTGAGAACCAGAACGAACTGTTGTATAAATAAGTATATAGCAGGTCAGGTTTGCACAACTAATCATTTTTCATAGTCATAGTCATCCAGAAAAGAGACTGACTAAGAGGTGGCTCAATATTTACCTTATGTAAATGACTCATCATGCAACATCAGTGGCCTTTGTTGTTTCTGGCAAGTCTGTTAATGGAGAGTGTGTGAGTGGAGAGAATGAGATAAGAAACGGAAACATTCATATCTTCACTGCCAGATTCATTCTGCTTCCATTGTCATAAACAGAGTAAAAAGTAATCACTTTTTTTGGGGGGGGATCACTTATAGTTTCTGTCAGCCTGTGGGCAACACTTGATTAGTTTCAGAGCAGTTTGCAAGAATTTTGGCTTGTAAGTGTAACACTTTAACTTCTGCCCGCAGCCCACATAGTGTGGGGCGCTCATAATGTGCTTTGTGAACTTTGTGAAGTATTGCGGGTTCACTCTATTTTCACTTCTGTGTAACTCCAAACATAACAACAACAACAATAATAATTGTATTATTATTATCATCATCATTATTATTAGCATCATCATCAATGGGTTCACACAGGGATCAAAAAAGAGATGATGAGTTATTATTATGATATATTATTATTACTATTATTGAGCTAATTGTCCAGTCAGTACAACCAGCGTTTATAACTCATCATCATCAACCCATGAACTATATTTTTTTACTATATATATATATATATATATATTATTAAAAAAATTTTGGGCTGGAATACTAGATACAGAAAAAAATATTATTTATATATTAATTTTAATTTAGATATTATTTATGGGTATTACTAGTGACATCATACAACGCTTATATCTGTGTGTAGACACTGTAAAATTTTATAGTACATTTTACAGTAAAATGTGGTTAAATGTACAGTTTAGGGAAGTGAAATTTTCACTGAAGAATCATAAACTGACAAATTGATGGTTTTGCATTGGAATAAATGAATGAATGAATGAATGATTATTGTTGTACATATACACTAGGGTTTTATGTTATATGCTATGTTATCTTATGCTGTTATATTCATGTTTATTGCATTATTTTAATGTCGTGTGTGTTATCATGACAGCTTGCGGAAAAGCTTGTGATGCACTTTGATTAATCATGTGTCTATGTTCACCACCTGTGTTTTTAAGGAGGTTGTTAGGTAATGAAATATACTTTTTTACTGTAAATTTAAAGACAACCTGTAAAGTTTAAAATGCTGATACTGTATTGTTTACAGTGAAGTTCTGGCAACCACAGCTGTTGTTTCCCACCATAAATTTCACAAATTTGTTTTTTTACTGAGGATATGTATACTGTATATTGAGATGTATAGTACTATAATCAATGTCTGCTCTACAAGAGGAGGACTCTTCGTTTGCGTTGCCGCTTCACTGGCAGTGGTCCTGTCCTTGCACAGGTTAATTTATAGGATATAGCCGCCCTGCAGCCCACGCGCACCACAAGGCACTGAAAGCAGTACCTGGAGCCAGCGCACTGAATCAGGGATATTTATGCACACATGAGGTGAAGCAATGCACTGGCACATGTAATATCACAAGCTATGAAATTACAAACAAAAAATACACATTCTGAGACTGTGAATTGTGAATTTTATTATCATTAAATCGTCCTCCTCACATTTTCACCTCAAAATTTTGGGGAAGCTGTGCCTCCCCCGACGAACCGCCACTGGAAGCACATCGGAGCTGTGCTGGCCTGAATTCATTCGAGCCTGTTGTTAAAACCCCGCTGCTCTGCTATTTCTTTCTCCTAGGGGAGATAGGAAACAGGAGAGCAAAGCGAGGAGAGAAGTGCGAGACACATGCTCTCGCAGTGAGAGCATGCCTTCTCAGTGAGCGCAGCCTCTGCTTGGATGCTGCCCAGACAGGTGACACACTCAATGTGCCCGTCTGCATCGTGCAGGGGTTCCCTGCACATTTGCAGCAACGTCGCTGGAAATTTGCTCAGAAATTGCTCTTAGGTGTGCCGGATGGCTGCAGGGGAAGGCTTCTGGCTTTTTCCAGTGCCGGGGGCTCCTTCTATGGCAGCGAGCAGCAAGCTGAGCTGAGCTTCTTCGGCTTCTTGCTTGCAGAGTGAGCGAGGAGATGATCCTCGTCTCTGAAGGAGAAAAATTCTGATGAAATGGCACTCAGAGCCAACTTATATAAAGGTCAGCTCCTCCCCTTTTGGCAGGTTGAAGCGCCATTTGTTCTTGCAGCTACACAAACGTGAACAAATCAGGTTTCAGTATTAGAGTAAACAGGAGTTTCCCCATAAGCATGTCAATGTAATGGGAAAGATCATTTGAAAGGGAACTAGTGTAACTGGGAGAAACTGAAACCAAACTATGCATTCCCAATAGTTTGGGGTTGGTACGATTTTTTAAAATATTGTTTATGATCATCATGGCTGCATTTATTTTGCCAAAAATACAGTAAAAACAGTAATATTGTGAAATATTATATTTCTATAGTTCTATAGTTTTCTATTTTAATATATTTTAAAATGTAATTTATTTCTGTGATGGCAAAGCTCAATCTTCAGTGTCACATGATCCTTCAGAAATCATTCTAATATGCTGATTTGCTGCTCCAGAAATATTTATTAGTATTATCAATGTTCAAAACAGTCATTCTACTAAATATTGTTGTGGAAATAAAAAAAAAATTATGAATTTTTTTTCAGGATTCTTTGATGAATATCAAATTGAAAAGAACAAGATTTATTTGACATAGTAGTCTTTTGTAACATTATAAATATTTTTACTGTCCCTTTTGATCAGTTTAGCCCATTCTTGCTGAATATACAGTAAGTCTTACTGACACAAAGTTTTGAACCGTAGTGAATTTATTTTAATTAAAAATATAACACTAAAAGCTAAGATCAGTCATTTTAAATGCTACAAGTAAGTCTAGACATCAAAACAGTATCATGAAAAATGGATGCTCATTTTGAGATTTTTCAGAATAGAAAGTTTAAAAGGACAGCATTTATTTGAAATAGATAGCAATTATAACAATGTAAAAGTCTTTTGAATGGTAGTGTACACTACAGCAAGTCAACTAAAATGAAATTAAATATAAACATTGACAAATTAATTATATGTTTATTTTTTATGCATGGGAAATTATAAAACATGATGCATTTTACACCAGTAAATATTTTTAAACTATACAGATGCATTAACTAATTAACTACTAACATGAATGAATGAATGAATGAAACAAAATCTAAACTAACAATGAATAGGAGATAATGTTTATTTTTTATGCATGGGAAATTATAAAACATGATGCATTTTACACCAGTAAATATTTTTTAACTATACAGATGCATTAACTAATTAACTACTAACATGAATGAATGAATGAATGAATGAATGAATGAAACAAAATCTAAACTAACAATGAATAGGAGATAATTTTTACCTACCATTTTACATGATTAAAAAAAAAATAGTACTGCCATGATATTTTCTTGTAAGGAAAAGTTCAATAGGGAGGCCATAATAATAGGTGTTATTTATTCAGGTCTGTAATGTGTTATATTGTGTATATTGTGTATTTGTGATATTAGAATAGAGGAGCAGGTTTGACGGGCTGTGTCTCAGTGGTAGAGGAATGGCCGCTGTGAGCTAAATCAAATTAGCACCTGGTCAGTGAGGGTTCTTGGCTGGCCAGTGGCTGTGTTAATGAGAGCAGCCTAGCCTCAGTCACTCTGTTTGTTTTACAAAGCATGCACCACACAGTGAGCCTGCACACACGCGCACACATGCCGTGCAACGGAAGTGTGAACACACCCCCTATGAACCATGTACTGTATTTGCAGAGCTAAGCATATGTGTGTTTTCTCTTTGACCGCCTCACATCTGCATTACAAAAATATAATATTACACATGTTTCTGTAGAATAAGAATAGATGGTGTTATGTGCAAATATCAATTACAGTGAGTGCAAAATAGTACTGTATTTATATTCCTCAAACATTCTGGTAAGAGTTGTGTGAAGTGTGAAACTTCAATTAATTCAGGCCATATTACTTTTGTTTTGTAGCAAATTGTAGTTTTTTTCTGTTTTTATTGTTCCCTAAATTGTATACTATTTAAGAAGATGTATTGACAGAATATTGATAGTAGACATTCAAAATGTACCCAACAGAGTTGATGTCACCATAATATTGTCATACTGAATTCCAGTTAGTCTTTTATTCTACAGCTATTTGCATGCTTAAAGTATAGAAGCTTGTTTCCTCATAAAATAAAATAAAAAATACATAAAATAAAATAAACTTAAAATACCTTGGCGCTGTGTGAGGGACTTTCTATTACGGATGCATGCACTTTATTTCACGTCTTCTGAACTGTTGACAACCAACACCCGCTTAGCCCCATTGAAAGGCTTGGAGGGACCAGGACAATTTTTAATATACTGTAACTCAGATTGGATTCGTCTGAAAGAAGAAAGTCACATACACCTAGGATGCTTCGAGGGTGAATAAAAACACAGGCTAATTTTCATTTTTGGGTAAACTAACCCTTCAAGACTTTTTTTTTAACCTTGCAGAAATATGAAATATAAAGTCAGAATTGTGAAATATAATCTCGCAATTGCTGTGTTGTGAGACAAAAAGTCACAATGACCTTTTTTATTTAAAAAAAAGCCTAAAACAAACTACCTAAAAGTATGTTATTAACCTCAAGGAAATGTACAATTTGTTTGTTTGTTTTTTTCATTCTGATTTTCATAGATCTGTAATCACTGATCAAGTACAGATTTGAAGTTTGATAAATAACGGCCTACATGACTTGTCACATTATTCTTTATTTTGGCACAGTCAAAATTCAGATATATGCTGAATCAGGACTTGTGTAGTGTGCTGCAAAAAAACATTTTCTTAATCAGCATCAGAAGCAAAGCTTCATGAGATATGTGCATGCATTTGCATAAATCTAACAAAATTAGTGTGATTTAATCTTAAAACAAGAAAAAAATGTATTTGGAGAAAGAAAGATAAACTTAGCTCAAGATTTTGTTTCAAGCAAATGTATTTTGTTTTAAGGAGGTTTAGATGTGTTTACTGGAAAACAAGACAAAAATACAGATTAAGAAAAGATTGTTTTTCTAGTGTGTATGTGGGATTAAACACCTTTCAGGCGATATGAACATGGTGTGCCACAGCCTGATATAGATACTGAGAGAATTAAGGAGAAAGAGAAGAGAGAGGCGAGAAAAGAACAGCACATGCAGATCTTTGACCAGCTGTTTTTAGAACGCCCTCCAGTTCCCATTGGCTGTACGCCCCATTCCCCTCCTCTCTATCCTCCTTTTCCTCTCTCTCCATGTGCTCATTCACATGTTTTAACCCCATCACCCCTCACCCTGTTTTACTGTGTATTGTCTTTCCCATAGTTTGTTGAAGAACTGTTATACTCAATGCCTACTGCCCTCTTCCATGCGCTGTCAAGGAAACAAACTTTTGCACTTCTTGACCTTTAATTCGGTCTCATTCACATGTGGGTCCTGTGGTCCTTTGTTTAAAGAATCTGTCCATATCATTCATTGGGAGTTCTGTTCTTCCATGCGCTGTCAAGGAAACAAACTTTTGCACTTCTTGACCTTTAATTCGGTCTCATTCACATGTGGGTCCTGTGGTCCTTTGTTTAAAGAATCTGTCCATATCATTCATTGGGAGTTCTGTCACCTCTGCGCTTTTCTTGAAGGTGAAAAATTAATCGAGGATGACCCAAAAAAAAGTTTGCCTGGAAACTAGGATAAGAACAACTGTTGTCCTACTAGTGACACCACGTGCGGTGAATAGGCAGGGTGACATCTGAAGTGTAAGCTCCTCACGGTTCCCTCTTCCCTCATTTATATATATGTTCAGAAGAAACAGAAAGGAATAAGCTGGCTTAGGAGTCACTGACCAGTGACACAGTTCATGCGCCTATTTTTGAGGGGCACCAGTGACCATCCTGGCTCACTGGGTACCCTGCATGAGAGGAGACATGGAAAAAAGCACTTAAAAAAAAATAATAATAAGTTTTACCCTAAAAGAACTACTGTTTATATTTCACATGCAAGCAAACCCATATTTAAATTCCAGCTTAAAACGTATTTTTATAATATAATAGAATAAACATTTATATTATTATTTTTTAAAATAATATATGTAAATATATTATATTAATAACAACAGCAAATGTACTATATAATTTGTTAATTTGCTTAAATTATATTTCATTAAAAAGATTATATTTTTAATGAAATATTCATGATAATAAAAAACAATATAATGTAATAATAAATTATTTATAATATATAATACATAGATACTGTATATTATTATTATTATTATTATTATTATTATTATTATTATTATTATAGCTGTGTGCTATATAATTTAATTATACAAATGAAAAATATTATGTATTTGGGCACATCCCGCCAGTTTATGTTCATGGGAATGACTACATACTCCTTTGACACTGATTGTCAACTTTTATTTGTGAGATCTTTTTTGCTTTTACTTTTCCCACTTTGTCTTTTGCTCTCTGCCATCCAATCTAGCATACTCTTCTCGTAAACATTCTTTCCATCTCACCTTCTATGGCCATCATTGCTTTTCCTCTTCCTCTCTTTACTTGAGCATCCTGTCAGTTCTGATGACCTGGTTCTTGGTAACCGGTCTGGAGTCTTAGATTAGCTCTCCAGTGGAGGGAAAGAGTGAAGGATCATCTCTATAGCTTTGATGTGAATTTTCAGATACTTTTGACTGCAGTCTCAGAGTAACCCGTTTTGTATTTGCTGCACAGTGGTACCAAAGAATTTATAAGCTTTGGTTAAGATAGAACATCAGCAATTCACACACTTCACACGCTGTCATAAATCTGAGGGGTAGGTGGAGACGCGAGGGGGAGGGTGGGCTTAGAAACATAGGAGAGAGAAAGCTGATATAAGTGACAACTGAAAAGGAAATGAAGGAAAAGATTAAAAAAGAGGTCATATGAGAAAGGGAAGGAAAAATAACTTAAAATCAAGTTTGGTAGAGAAAGGAGGTCTGCCAGGGTAAGGGAGATGGGTAGATGGAGAAAGAGGTGAAGACAGGCCCGGACTGGCCATTGGGAGCACCGGGAGAATTCCTGGTGGCCTGGCAGCTGATTTGGCCCGCTGCCCTGTTTGTTTTTTGGTTTTTGTTTTTTTATTATTATTATTATTATTATTCATATTTTATAGTTATGCTTTCTCAATGTACCAAAGTGATAATTTCCGATTTTTTTCATTCTATAATAAATCGATAATAAATCATAAATCGGATAGTTTTGACTGGCAGCGCTGCGCTACACGAATCGGCTCACGTGTGTTCCGCGCTTCCATCAAATGGTTCCAAACAGATCCGATGCGCGGGACTTGATGAAAGAGAGAAAGCGGCCAGAGAAGCAGTGAAATGTCCAGACTAAGGATTTAGAACTTTTTATATGATGACCATACAAATAATAGGGTTGTCTGTGGTTTCAGATGTATAGGCTATGCACAGAAAAAAGGGCCAAAATCGCACCTTTTGGGGTAGGCTACAACAGCTTGTCACTGGAGCAGTACTCTTAAAGGGGTCATATGATGCAATTTCAATTTTTCCTTTCTCTTTGGAGTGTTACAAGCTCTTGGTGCATAAAGAAGATCTGTAAAGTTGCAAAGACTAAAGTTTCAAATCCAAAGAGATATTCTTTATAAAAGTTAAGAGTCGGCCACACCTACCTAAAACGACTCGTTCTAACACGCCCCCATGTGTCTACATCACGATGTGGGAAGATTTGCATAACACCGCTCAAATGTTCACGCAAAGAAAGAAGGCGTAACTTTTATTCTTGCCGTAGTATTGTTGCTGCCGCCATGTCGTGAAGGCGCTGTGTGTTTCATTGTGAAAGCTAAACTACTTTGTTTGGCCTTCCAAAAGAGGACGATATC